>NC_064922.1:802302319-802605349 GCF_023897955.1 Schistocerca gregaria | reverse complement strand
TCATTGTAAAATTTTAAATGTCCTGTAGATTTGAACGCAGATTTCACATCTATAATCTTTCTTCAACATTTACCCTTAACATTTTTTTCTATTTCGAAGCATTAAATTTTAATTGTTTGATTTGTATTAGCGTATGATTTAGCTTTTGTTTTGCTACTCAGTCTTGTGACATATTTGCGTGCTGCTATTGTTACACAAAGAATGTGCAGCGTCCAGCAGTTTTAAAAGAAGCTGAAGGAGAACTGCTTTTCTGTGCCACGAGCAGACGTCTTCGACCATCGGCTCTCACAATAGTTCCATCTCTCGGCGCGACGCCGTGTCGCCGCTCTTGACCTACTTAACCGTCCATTGGGCGATTTGCCAGCGCGGATGCGTCGTCGCTGTCAACAGACCATATATCAGGCTCAGGCCAACTGTCTGGCTGCCGTAAAGCACGTTCACAGCCAGTGCAGTCCTACCTCAACAGCGTAAACAGCAAGTAACAGTATTTACTGAGGAAAAAAACCTACATAGAGCGAACGCCAAAGGCCACTTGCTTGAAGTTGCGTGGTACAGCGCGAAAGCTTTCTGAACTGGTTTACAATTGCAAACATGTAATGACATCAATAAGCCTAAGAGAAAGTACATTGAAATGTTTCACGTGAAACGTTAAAATTACAGCAACAACTGACGACATTATACCTCGTTCATAGCGAAATGTTTATTTACGCTTTACGAAGACTGATTCCCAGCACTAAAGATAATTTACGTTTCATTGGCCTTGGTCCAAGGAGTATTATCTGCCTAAAGTTTCACCTTTCAGTGGCAGAGATATCATCAGTGGCTATAAAACTCAGATATAAGTTAACCACAAGCTTAGCAAGCCGAAGAGTTCAGCCTGCTGAGGTTTACGTTTGAAAAAACTCAGCCTCTAAAATATTAGATTTTATGGAGACAATAAATCAAGCTGGCATTGGAAGTGAGTATATGACTATGGATATTTTTCAGGCGCACACAAGATTATAGAACAGAACAATGATTATGCATTACCATTTTCAAATACATAGATTTTGATAAAGTTTTCGATTGATTATCAACAAAATCTCTAACAGAGTTTGAGAAACAAGACACAAACACAACATATGGTAGTATAGTGAGGAACTTATCCGTCAGTGCTTCTATTAGACTAGTTAAAAAATGAGGAATTCAAAACAGGGTAACTGGTCAGACAGGCAAGGCGATTCTATAGTAATCAATAACATTCTCAGCAGCTGTACATAAATTTTCTTACTGTTCAACTAAGAAAAAAAACCGTTAATACGTGTAAATGAAACTTCTTTTGGTTTTCTGTGTATCGCTGCTGTCCCTGTACTTTTTGCAAATAATGCAAACGTAATTCAGCGACTACTCAACGTAACAGCAGAATGAATTTTCACTGTGCAGTGGACTGTGCACTGATACGAAGCTTCCTGGCAGAATTTAACTGAGTTCGAGACAGGGCCTCGATCTCGGGCCAGATGGTAGAGCACTGGCCTTCGAAAGGCCAGTCTTTGGATCGGGTCCCGATACGACACACGGTTTTAACCTGTCAGGATTTTCTATATCGGCTCGCATTTCACTGTTGAGCGAAAATTAAGTCTGTAAACATTCCCCAACGCTGTGGGTAAAATGTCTCCGCAATACGGTTTCTTCCAGGAATATTAGTCCCGCAAGTTTCACAGGCGAATTCTGTGAAGTTTGGCAGGCAGAAGATAAGGAAGCGGTACTGACGGATAAAAGTTCTGAGGGAAAGTCGTAAGTTGTTGTCAGGTAGTACACGTGGTAGAGCACTTGCGCTCGAAAGACAAAGGATCCGCGTTCGAATCACGGTCCGACACACAGTTTTAATCTGGCAGGAAGTTTCGACTAAGTAGCAATTAGAAATGGGAAGATTCATTGGATATGAAACTCTCAGGCAATTTTCTCGCTCCGTGACTGTCGTCCCCCTTTCCCTTCTTTGTCTCCACCCTACCTTAACTTCCATTCACTCACACAATCAGTGAATGACAATCGTGTGATAGGGTAAAGAAAGATCAAACGGCATTTGAAAGAATAAATTATATGAAACACCAAACTTAGTGCATCTCCTTCCCAGAGATTTTACAACCGTTCTCTCAGATTAAATATAGCGTAAGAGTTCCAGTTCAAATGGCCCTTAGCGCTTTGGGACTTAACAGATGAAGTCATCAGTCAACTAAACTTAGAACTACTTAAACCTAACTAACCTAAGGACATGACACACATCCATGCCCGAGGCAGCATTATAACCTGCGCTCGTAGAATCCGCGTGTTTCCGGACTGAAGCGGATAGAACCGCTCGACCACCGCGGCCGGCGGAGACTAAGTGATCGTGCAACTAACATAATGTGCCAGTGACAAATTAACTCACGTTACGTGAAACGAAGTGGCAGACACGGTTGATCAAAAATGGTTCAAATGGCTCTGAGCACTGTGGGACTTAACATATGGGGTCATCAGTCCCCTAGAACTTAGAACTACGTAAACCTAACTAACCTAAGGACATCACACACAACCGTGCCCGAGGCAGGATTCGAACCTGTGACCATAGCGGTCGCGCGGTTCCAGACTGTAGCGCCTAGAGCCGCTCGGCCACCCTGGCCGGCAACGGTAGATCGCTTTGTTGTAAGGCTAGTAGTAAAGCCTGATAAGACCAAAATAATGTAAAACCAATACTGAAAACTAACTAGTGTAGCGTTGTTGCATTAATTTGTGGTGTAAGCGGTGCTGCTATTCAAGACCATAAAAGTGGGTTAAAACTGTGAGCTGTCTGGGGAAGTTAAACTTGCGTTACTGAGCCACTGTTTCACCAGGTATCCAGTCTAGCTTACCAAATTCCCAACCAGATTAACATTAAGTATAATCTTTTAATAGTCATACGAAAACCGGTGAGATAGTATTTAAATAAAAAGGAATAACTCAATTTATATTTGGAAATTTATTTTAACATTGATCATTGAAATTTCAGCATATTAAACTTGAGTATAACTAAGCTGGTGCCTTATTTAGGATTGCGAAAAGGTGAGTTTGTAATCTTACGGATCACATCAAATATGGAGCCAAGATTGGGAGACTGCATACAACACTGCATTCATAAAAGAACACACGAAGAACGTGGAAACATATGCAAGGGGAAATTAACGACAACCAACCGATTCAATTTTCACCCAAAGAAGTTACGTTCGTAGCGCAATCCTGTCCGTCATGTAATTACCACAAACTGCTATACTAAATTCATACTAACTCTCTGTGAAATCTTCCCGAAAAGAATAGCTGAGGGCTACTTTGATGATTACACAGCATGCTTCACGTGGTCAACTTGGTTTACACAAAGAGTGTAACTCCACAATAATTTTGATAATTAAAATAAATTAGATCGAAAAGCAATTTATAAAAGAAAAACCTCGAACTGGTTACTATCGTCTTACTATTAACCTGATGGATCAAACAATTGTATAAGCACGTGGTACTGGTCTCACAAAGTACACACCACGTGGGTTGAAAATAAAGAAAAGTTGCTATATAGAAAAATATTGTCAAGACGAGACGTTATAATCTCACGCACATTCGCATTTAAGATTGATATGATGTTAGTTAGAGTTACTGATCAACACGTGGTTCCACTTTACTCACATAGTAGTGACAAAGCAACTACCGGAAGATATTCTTAACTGTACACTCGAATCACACTGCGTTGCAATTTAAACTTCATATATTTTAGAGCTAAACCTGAAATTAAGGTGATAAAATTTTCAGTTAGGCTGAACTTAAGAAATACATTGTCCTACGGACTTAGCAGACACGCGCTTGGCCGGAGATCTTACCGCTTCAGACGCTCGCCACGGACAGACTGACTTGGGTTTCTATTAGGGGTGCTTCCGTATACAAAACGGAAGTGACCAGAGAAGCAGATTCCTATACCAACATGACAAGGGACGGACAGGACAATACTAAGGATAGAAACCTCTTTGCTTTTAGAAAGCGTAGCTACCTGTTCCGACGTTGGTCCTACTGTTCTCTAGCAGACAGGCTTGTCTACTACCATCCAGCATGCAAATATAAATATATTTGGTCATTCATTCTTTCACACAGAAGGGAAGGGGGATGACAGTATCTTATCACATAATGTACATAAAAGAAAGCGGATGTAGGTTCCGTATGAGACTGTGTGACATGATTTACATATATGAATTAGATGTAAACTGTGCTTTGAAGTGTAGTAGTGTGACATATCGTTCTTGTTTATGTGAAAAGGTAACACGTTCCACTGCTCAGTCTCCTCGTAGATAGTCAGAAACGCCACAGTAAATTTCTAAGAGGAATTTATGCCGTAAATGACAACAAATTTAAGAAATTAACATGAAAGGAATCCCACAGAGACCTTTCACTAGTCCAAATTCAGACTGCGATTGACATGAAACAGTTGGCATTTTGCATTGAAAATGATCGAGACAATGTGTTATACTGGTAAAAAAAAAAGAATATACAAAAATAAGCTTTCTACGTGTAACAAGATAAAAGGTTACAATAAGCCCATACAAGTACAGCCAGTTTAGTCTTACAGTAGGGAGAAGAAGACGAAAAACTGACTATTAACGCGTAAAACCGTAGAGGTGACGGTAGTTGTAATTAAACATTCGCATATTGAGCCAATGTAGATTGAAAGTTCTCTACTCTATGGTTAATCTAATGTTTGATAATGATCTTCAGACTCTACCTTCAGGATATGTGTTGTTAACATTGTTAGTCTCCTAACCTGCCGTTAGGCACCGGCACTGGTTCATTTTTCTTTGAGGATCTCAGTCCCCAGCGACCAGGGACTTCCAGCGTGAGTGGCACAAGTTACTGTCGTTGCTTCGCCAACATGTAGTGCCTGCTCTACGAGAGTCGTCAAGACCACCAGGTTTGAACCAGTGTGATTACTATCTGTACGGTTACCTGAAGAACAGGGTTCAACAACGGAACACTAACGTAGGTTTGAAGTTTAAGGTGAGCATAGCAAGGGAGGTAGCCAACATTCCAACTGAGATGTTTTGGGCAGCAGTGGTGCAATCTCTAGTGCGATTCCAGGCTGTCGTTGATCCAGACGGCCGTCGCAATTAGCAACGTCTGCAGCGTGGAATGTAAATATTGTAACAGTTAACAAATGTTACCCACTCACATGCAGATTCAAATTTGCTTCTTCCAATGGCTTGTTTTTTATTTTCGTCCATAAGTTCTTACTAATGTTTCCACAAAGTTTCATTGTCCTACGATAAGTCATCTTTTATGAGGACTAGGGGAACTTAGATTTCCTGTCCTGCTTAGTGAAGGGTGTTTACAATTAAATAATTGATCAGGGAAGGTACTGGAATGGAAGACGTATCAAAAATCGGAGCGAAGGTACGTGAGACACATAGCTAGAACAATACGAGTAGATAATGTGTGTATCAAGAAAATACCATGTTGCATTTAAAGAGATAAACTGAAGAAGAAAAACTTTAAGACCACATCCAATGAGCTATTTAATGCTCATGGTGGCATTTGCGGGCATTTCATGGAATAAGGGAAATTATATATAAAATGAATAGACAGTAAAGGACCATAAACAGGGACAACCATTGACCGAAGCGACTTTGACGAAGGGCAGAATTTTGTGGCCCTGCGCTGGGAGCGACTGCCCTATAAACAGCCTAGATGGTAGGTTGGTCCCGTGCTACTGTCGTAAGCATCTGTGGACAGGACGATGAAGTAACGAATAGGCGACGAGGTGATAGACGTCCACGGCTCAGAACTTCGAGGTCGGATGGTAGCCTGCTCTGTAAATCCCTCTATGAGGGTGAAGATTTGTCTGATATGATAGAAGAAGGAACAGGAATCTATTTAGAAGATATAGGGGATCCAGTATTAGAATCGGAATTTAAAAGAGCTTTGGAGTACTTACGGTCAAATAAGGCTGAAGGGATAGATAACATTCCATCAAAATTTCTAAAATCATTTGGGGAAGTGGCAACAAAACGACTATTCACTTTGGTGTGTAAAATATATGAGTCTCGCGGCATACCGTCTGACTTTCGGAAAAGCATCATCCACACAATTCCGAAGACGGCAAGAGCTGACAAGTGCGAGAATTATAGCACAATCAGCTTAACAGCTCATGCATCGAAGCTGCTTACAAGAATAATATACAGAAGAATGGAAAAGAAAATTGAGAATGCGCTAGGTGACGATCAGTTTGGCTTTAGGAAAAGTAAAGGCACGAGAGAGGCAATTCTGACGTTACGGCTAATAATGGAAGCAAGGCTAAAGAAAAATCAAGACCGGTTTATAGGATTTGTTGACCTGGAAAAAGGGTTCGACAACATAAAATGGTGCAAGCTGTTCAAGATTCTGAAAAAAGTAGGGGTAAGCTATAGGGAGAGACGGATCATATACAATATGTACAATATCCCAGAGGGAATAATAAGAGTGGACGATCAAGAACGAAGTGCTCGTATTAAGAAGGGAGTAAGACAAGGCTGTGACCTTTCACCCCTACTCTTCAGTCTGTACATCGAGGAAGCAATGATGGAAATAAAAGAAACGTTCAGGAGTGGAATTAAAATACAAGGTGAAAGGATATCAATGATACGATTCGCTGATGACATTGCTATCCTGAGTGAAAGTGAAGAAGAATTAAATGATTTGCTGAACGGAATGAACAGTCTAATGAGTACACAGTATGGTTTGAGAGTAAATCGGAGAAAGACGAAGGTAATGAGAAGTAGTAGAAATGAGAAGAGCGAGAAACTTAACATCAGGATTGATGGTAACGAAGTCAATGAAGTTAAGGAATTCTGCTACCTAGGCAGTGAAATAACCAATGACGGACGGAGCAAGGAGGACATCAAAAGCCGACTCGCTGTGGCAAAAAAGGCATTTCTGGCCAAGAGAAAACTACTAATATCAAATACCGGCCTTAATTTGAGGAAGAATTTTGTGAGGGTGTACGTCTGGAGTACAGCATTGTATGGTAGTGAAACATGGACTGTGGGAATACCGGAACCGAAGAGAATCGAAGCATTTGAGATGTAGTGCTATAGACGAATGTGGAAAATTACGTGGAGTGATAAGGTAAGGAATGAGGAGGTTCTACGCAGAATCGGAGAGGGAAGGAATATGTGGAAAACACTGATAAGGGGAAGGGACAGGATGATAGGACATCTGCTAAGGCATGTGCTCCCTGCCGCCTTTGGATAAGTCGCTGCAGCAGCAAGTCGTATACTCCTAGCTCACTCATTTGTTACATATTTTAATTCTTAATTTCTTTGCGTGTTTTTGGTACCTGCATTGTTTAATTCATAAATTTCGGGCGTGTTATCGTATTTGAGAGTTGTAGCATCGCGTTTTAGTACCTGAATAGTGTAAATTCGCGTAGTCGTTTGTCTTCCGTTTTTGTTTTGAACGGTAAGTGTCGGTTGGTCACAGTCAGTTTGCTCTCTGCCGCCGTTGGATAAGTAGCTGCAGCAGCAAGTCGTATACTCCTAGCTCACTCTTTTGTTACATATATTAATTCTTAATTTTTTTGGGTGTTTTTGGTACTTGCATTGTTCAATTCATAAATTTCGGGCGTATTTAAGTATTTGAGAGTTGTAGCATCGCGTTTTAGTACCTGAATAGTGTAAAATCTTTTAGTTTCCTTCCGCCGCCGAGCAGTGTCAGCAGTGCGCAAGTAGCAGCATTACTGCATTTACTAGGAAATCTTGTATTTTAATAACCGCTTAAATTTTGTGTTGATTTTTTTGGCGCTCTCTGTAGATTAGCTCAGACGTCCTTTGCACAACAGTTATTAGCGTGGATAGGGACTGCAACTGCTGTGTTCGGATGCAGGCTGAGTTGGCATCCCTTCGCTCCCAGCTTCAGGCTGTGTTGGCTTCGGTCACACAGCTTGAGGCTGTTGCTAATGGGCATCACTGTGGGGATCCGGATGGGGGTTTGTCGGGGACGGCCAGCTCGTCCCACGCATCCCCCGATCGGACTAAGACTGTGGTTGCCCGGGATACTGCCCACATTGAGGCTGATCCCTCACCTGTGGTAGAGTGGGAGGTCGTCTCAAGGTGTGGCAGAGGGCGAAAGACATTCCGGAGGGCTGAAGGGAAGGCTTCTCCGGTTTGTCTGACGAACCGTTTTCAGGCTCTGTCTCAGGCTGATGCTGATCTTTGGCCTGACATGGCTGCTTGTCCTATTCGAGAGGTTGCCCCTCAGTCTGCAAGATCCGGGCGGTCGCAGAGGGTGGGCTTACTGGTAGTTGTGAGCTCCAACGTCAGGCGCGTCAGGCGCGTCAGGCGCGTAGTGGGGCCCCTTTGGGATATGGCACCAAGAGAGGGGAAGAAAACCAATGTGCATTCCGTGTGCATACCGGGGGGAGTCATTCCAGATGGGGAAAAGGTCCTTCTGGATGCCATGAAGGGTACAGGGTGAACCCATTTGCAGGTGGTCGCTCATGTCGGCACCGACTATGTGTGCCGCTATGGATCGGAGGAAATCCTCTCTGGTTTCCGGCGGCTATCTGATTTGGTGAAGCAGAGATCACCATCTGCAGCATCGTCGACAGGACTGAATGCGGACCTTTGGTACAGAGCCCAGTGGAGGGTCTGAATCAGAGGCTGAGACGGTTCTGCGACCATGTGGGCTGCAGATTTCTCGACTTGCGCCATAGGGTGGTGGGGTTTCGGGTTCCGCTGGACAGGTCAGGAGTCCACTATACGCAACAAGCGACTACACGGGTAGCAGGGGTTGTGTGGCGTGGGCTGGGCGGTTTTTTAGGTTAGATGGTCTCGGACAAGTACAGAAAGTGCAACAGCCTCAACAGGTGCGGGGCAAAGTCAGGACATGCGGGGACCAAGCAGCAATCGGTATTGTAATTGCAAACTGTCGAAGCTGCGTTGGTAAAGTACCGGAACTTCAGGCGCTCATACACTCCTGGAAATTGAAATAAGAACACCGTGAATTCATTGTACCAGGAAGGGGAAACTTTATTGACACATTTCTGGGGTCAGGTACATCACATGATCACACTGACAGAACCACAGACACATAGACACAGGAAACAGAGCATGCACAATGTCGGCACTAGTACAGTGTATATCCACCTTTCGCAGCAATGCAGGCTGCTATTCTCCCATGGCGACGATCGTAGAGATGCTGGATGTAGTCCTGTGAAACGGCTTGCCATGCCATTTCCACCTGGCGCCTCAGTTGGACCAGCGTTTCGTGCTGGACGTGCAGACCGCGTGAGACGACGCTTCATTCAGTCCCAAACATGCTCAATGGGGGACAGTTCCGGAGATCTTGCTGGCCATGGTAGTTGACTTACACCTTCTAGAGCACGTTGGGTGGCACGGGATACATGCGGACGTGCATTGTCCTGTTGGAACAGCAAGTTCCCTTGCCGGTCTAGGAATTGTAGAACGATGGGTTCGATGACGGTTTGGATGTACCGTGCACTATTCAGTGTCCCCTCGACGATCACCAGAGGTGTACGGCCAGTGTAGGAGATCGTTCCCCACACCATGATGACGAGTGTTGGCCCTGTGTGCCTCGGTCGTATGCAGTCCTGATTGCGGCGCTCACCTGCACGGCGCCAGACACGCATACGACCATCATTGGCACCAAGGCAGAAGCGACTCTCATCGCTGAAGACGACACGTCTCCATTCGTCCCTCCATTCACGCCTGTCGCGACACCACTGGAGGCGGGCTGCACGATGTTGGGGCGTGAGCGGAAGACGGCCTAACGGTGTGCGGGACCGTAGCCCAGCTTCATGGAGACGGTTGCGAATGGTCGTCGCGGATACCCCAGGAGCAACAGAGTCCCTAACTTGCTGGGAAGTGGCGGTGCGGTCCCCTACGGCACTGCGTAGGATCCTACGGTCTTGGCGTGCATCCGTGCGTCGCTACGGTTCGGTCCCAGGTCGACGGGCACGTGCACCTTCCGCCGACCACTGGCGACAACATCGATGTACTGTGGAGACCTCACGCCCCACGTGTTGAGCAATTTGGCGGTACGTCCACCCGGCCACCCGCATGCCCACTATACATCCTCGCTCAAAGTCCGTCAACTGCACATACGGTTCACGTCCACACTGTCGCGGCATGCTACCAGTGTTAAAGACTGCGATGGAGCTCCGTATGCCACGGCAAACTGGCGGACACTGACGGCGGCGGTGCACAAATGCTGCGCAGCTAGCGCCATTCGACGGCCAACACCACGGTTCCTGGTGTGTCCGCTGTGCCGTGTGTGTGATCATTGCTTGTACAGCCCTCTCGCAGTGTCCTGAGCAAGTATGGTGGGTCTGACACACCGGTGTCAATGTGTTCTTTTTTCCATTTCCAGTAGTGTATAAGTACAATTTCAAACAGCCAAGATCGCTATTGTATAATACATACTGTGATGACCGATTTTGGCAAACTATCTTGCCACCTCAGATGTTCTGCAGTAAAAGGTCTGATGATGGCAACGTAGTTTGCTGAAACTAGTCATCACAATAGATACTGTACAATAGCGATCTAGTCTGCTTCTGTTTTTACATTAACATATTTCGCCCTAACTTTATAATATCAACCATATATGGACTGGGTTGAGGATGCTCAGCTATTATCGCCCCAATTTTTATATTAATGTTAGTCACCATATATCAGTCTTTGTCTTTACCCTCAATGTAAACTTTTGTGGGGCAAGGGGAAAAGATAGTCCACTGATACATGGTGACTAACATTAATATAAAAATTGGGGCGATGATAGATAGCTGATAAGGGGGCAACGATGGTCAGTTTAGATTTTGGATCAATGTCAGTCTATTTATAGGAAGAAGGAGTGATGATTAGATAGTGTAGTTAGGGTACGATAGTCTGTTTACGGGACATGGCAGTGATGATCAGTAAAGCTGATATATGACGACCACCATTACCTGGAATGCTATTCCGACAATCATTCTTGTGAATATAGTGCATTATTCAAAAATTGAGAAACATATTGCCAGTTCTATATAAATATTATTGATGCTTTAGACAAATAGTCCTAAGTCAGTACAACGTAAGACGGTTTTCATAACAGTTGTTAGAAAAATGTCTCTTTACAAACCAGTACACATATATAAAGCAATGCTCGTGTGAAACTCAGCTTGCCCTTTTCTCATTTGATATCTTAAAAAGCATGAACATCAAGCAGCAGGAAGATTCCATATCCCTAGATTTCCGGGAAATATTTGACAAATTGCTACTCTGCAGACTGTTAACGAAGGTCCGAGCATACAGACTAGGTTACATGATATGTTGGTGGCTCGGAGACTTTTTAAGTAACAGAACCTAGTACGTTGTTCTCGACGACGAGTGCTCATGAGAGATAAGAGTATCCCTATATGTGCTCCAGGGAGGTGTGATAGGACTGCTGTCATTCTTTGTATATATACATAATGTGATAGACAGGGTGAGCAGCAGTTTGCAGTTTACAGATGTTTGCTGATGATACTGTGATGTATTGGAATGTTGTTTCGTTGAATGACTGTAGGACAGTAGAAGAAAGCTTAGACAAAATTTCTGATTGGTGTGATGAATGGCAGCTTTCTTTAAATTTAGGGTTCAAAAATGGTTCAATGGCTCTGAGCACTATGGGACTTAACGTCTGAGGTCTTCAGTCGCCTAGAACGTAGAACTACTTAAACTTAACCAACCTAAGGACATCACACACATCCATGCCTCAGGCAGGATTCGAACCTGCGACCATAGCTGTCACGTGGTTCCAAACTGTGGCGCCTAGAACCACTCGGCCACCCCGGCCAGCTAAATTTAGGAAAACAAAAATTAAAATGCAATGTGTAGGACAAAAGTCCTTTGATATTCGTATACAGAATTAGTAAGAGTCTTGTCTGGCACAGTCACATCGAGTGAGTCTATGGATACAAAGATGAAAAGCGACTTGAAAGGGAAAGAGCACATCAGGTTGGTAATACAGAAGGTGAATGCTCGACTTCGTTTTACTGAGAGAATTTTGGCAAAGAAGACAACGTAGTGTCACCCATTCTGGAATACTGCTCGGGTGTTTGGGATCCCCACCAGGTTGGATTAAAGGAAGACATCTGTGTACTTCAGACATGTGCTCCTGGGTTTGTTACTGGTAGGTTGATTCAGTACATCAGTATTATGGAGGTAATTGGTGTCTGGAATAGGAATCGCTGGAGGCGAAACTACGTCCTTTGAGTGAAACCCCATTGTGGAAATTTAGAGAACTGGCATTCGAGGCTCCTCTGCAGTACGACTCTGCTGCCATCAACTTCCATTTCGGATAACGACGTCGAAGAAGGAAAACAAGTGCTGATACGGAGGCTTATATAGAATCGTTTTTCTCTTGCTCTGTTTACAACTGAAGCAGGATTTGAAATGACTAGTAGTAGTAAGTGGTAGTCTCTGCCATGCAGGAGTGGAGATTTGTGGAGTATGTGTGTAGATGTAGGTCCTTTTGCCATCAAGTGTAGGGTATAAATTAATTGCATTCTTCCACTAACTGACAATAATTCAAGCTGCCTATTTCTTTGTCAGCAAGGTTGCAAACTGATCAGTGAATTCTAGCCAACACGTCTGTGGGGAGTCATAGGCAAGGTCAGGAGCGTTTATACACATAGTCACATTTGGGTCCAAAAACGTCAGTTGCCTGCTTAATATCATATTTTGTACCACATGTGTTTTTAGATACCTAGACCAAGGAAAGGTATAGAGACATTTAATTGCATGGTCCACAGTAATGTTTTAGACATATATTTTGATGGATATATCTGTTTGCACGCAAATAGCGTTATTACACGTGACATTAACTTTCATTTATATGTAGCTTACGGTTTTTTTGGGCATTTTAGATGATGAAGTAACACTGTGACATTTCATAAGCCTCGTGTGCTTCATAAAACAATTTAGATGTAGTAATATTTAATTTGTATGTCCACTATGCGTTACACCAAATGTGGTACAGAGGTAGAACTATGGACATTCACAAGTTCTGCTTAACCTGCAAGTTCATGGAAGAAACACTGTGTGTGTGTGTGTGTGTGTGTGTGTGTGTGTGTGTGTGTGTGTGTGTGTGTGTGCGCGAGAACATGTGAAATGAAATTATTGATGACGAAGCAGAATATTTTCTGAAATGACGGAATTTTTGATTATCGATGTTTGTTGTTGCTTTTAGTCCGAATAATGGTTTGATGCAGCTCTCCATGCTATTCTATCTTGCTCAGGACCCTTCATTTCCGAATAACTACCGCAACTTACAACCTTACGAATCTGCTTACTGTAGTATTCATCTCTTGTTCTTTTCTACAATCCTCCCCCCCCCCCCCCCCCAACCGCCAACTGGCGCACCGCTACTAAATTGGTTATACATTACAGCCACTGCTTCCTCTCTCTCGTAACTGCCGTCTTGTTCCTGTAAACGTGGTAAATAGCCTCTAAGTCCACTTATCTTACCCCATCTCCACCCCCCCCCCCCTTTCAACCTTCAGAACGTCAGAACGTGTATTCATAAACAATGTCAAAAGCCGTCTCTAAGATTAAAAATGCTATACATGTAGGTTTGTCTTTCCTTAACCTCTGTTCTAAGAGAATTTATAGGGTCAGTAATTCCTCATATTTACCTGTATTTCTCTTGAATACAAACTTATCTTCTATTAATTTTTCGTTCTTGTGTAGACAATTCATTTTACTCACAGTATTTTGCTTCTATTTCTTATTACATCGGAAGTTTGGTAATAATCACACCTGTCAGCATCTATTGTCCTTGTAATGGTAATTATTATATTATCTTACAAGTCTGAGAGAATTTAGACAGTCTCAAATTTCAGGTTACATAGTTTTTCTGTGGCTGGTTCTCGCTAGGATGTCGGTAGTTGTGAGGTAATGTCTACTCCCGTGGCTCAACTTAGGTCTTTGAGGGCTCTACCAACTTATTTTCTTAGTACCATATCCGTCATCTCTTCTTCATCCACCCTCTTCCGTTTCTGTAATTCTTACCTGAAGTTCATTTCCCTCATAGAGTCCATCCCTCCTCCTTTTGGCCTTCCCTATCATTGTTTAGTCCTGGTTTTCTATCTGAGCTTTTAAACTCATGCAGCTGGTTCCCTTATCTCCTAAGGCCTCCTTTATTTTTCTATAGGTGGCATCTTTCTACCCCTAGTGATATACGCTTCTAAATGCTGAGACTTGTCCTCTAGCCATTCTTGCTTGGTCTTTTTGCACTTCCTCTGCTGCCTTCCCTATTTCAGCTCTCGAAGCTATCCATTCATCCTCATTTCCTCTAGCCAGTACAACTTATTTAGGATTAATCTCCTTAATTATCAACATTGTTGCAATATCTTTAGTTTTGTTCTACAGTCCATAAATGATAACTTGTGCTCGGAGTCCATTGGAAATTGCGTAAAGTTTAAAATCTGGATCCGAAATTGGCGTTTTTTTGTATTCAGTTTGAAAAATTTCGGTGTCTTAGGTCTGATGCACGTAAACAACCCTCTTTCATGATTATTAAAACATGAGTTAGTGATTATTACGTTATACTATAACCGACGCAATCGTCTTAAGAGATTCAGCTACTATACTGAAATTTAAGATAATTCTCATTAACTGCTCCGACTCAGGTGAATATTTTTAATTAGATTACATTTTCAAACACTGGGGGTCATCTTCAGACATAAAATTGAGTAAAACTAAATATGTATCACCTAACATTTAACACTAAAAAGAAAAAAAATAGTTATTCGTAAATGTAGAATGCACTTCAGTAGTTGCGTAGGCGATTCGTCTCGTCAATTCAGAACCACATATTAAAGTACTGTGTTTTACAACTACAGTCAGTGTTTTCAATAGGTGTGTGTTGGAGGTAGTGTAAAGCGGGGTGGGAAGAGGAAATTGAATTAGGTTGATTTGGGGAAGGGAAACGGGAACATGAGTTTAATAAGAGGGCTGGCGCTAAAGTTAATTGAACATATAATTACTTAAACATTCTCGTTGAAACAGTAATAGAGCAGATTAGTGAGTATGTAAAACGTTAAACGCTTAAAACACCGAAATTATAAAATGGAGATAGGTGTTTGGGAGTGACCAAAGGAGCCTTGAAGAGGGGGAGGAGGCGGGGCGGGAGTGAGGGATAGTGGTAGGAAAGCCATGGTTTCAACAAAAGAGGGTCGTATAGTAAATTAAAATATTGTGTTAAAATACCGGGATGGATGCGGTAAACTGTAAAGGAGGGATACAGTGGATGTTTGAGATCTATACTTTTAATGTTATAAAGTCAACTATGTGGAGGATTTTATGTTAATAAATTTAAGGAATATCTATTATAGCAAATGACTGCGTTTTTTGGTGAAAATTGGTTGATTTTTTTGAAACATTCGCCAGTTACTCAAGCACGAAAATTTCTAAAATACCCTATTTGCTTAATTTGTTACACTCATGCAGATTACACAGGTTTTTTTCCTGTTTACCAGTTTCAAAGTGCCACCAGTTACAGTGCGGCCCAGATAGCCTTAAATTCAACATGCCTCGGGAGAATTTTAATGTACTTCAATATACGCTAAATAGCTGCCTCACGTTTTATTTCGCCATCACTTTCCTCTACGACCTAGACAAATACTCAAGGAAACGTTTTATTTTAGGCCGTTACATTGATGTTACCACTTAACTACCCCAATAGCTTCGTTTGTCTCAATTTATAGTGATTCAGTCTCTTCATCATCAGCTAAGCTAGTTGGAAGATTAAGCTGGAGTGCTGTGAAGGAAGTTGACTTCTTGCCTATCTTAACTACCGTAATGCGTTCACAGTTCTGTTGACAGTAGCTTACCCAAATTTATATTACCTTAGTCATTACTAGGTCAACTCCTGCATTACCATACTTCATTTTGTATTAATGAAGCTGTACTGACCTGAAATCTAGTCTTCCTCTCACCACTCTTCACCAACACTCACTTCAAATTCAACTTTCCATATATCTTTCTAAATTCTGTAATCTTCCTACACTATTAAGGAAAGTAACGTTTCTTCCTCCGACCAGCAGAATGGCAGTTTTATTCCTGAGTAGTTCTACATCTACATCGACCTTTATACTCCGCAAGCCACCCAACGGTGTGTGGTGGAGGGCACTTTACGTGCCACTGTCATTACCTCCCTTTCTGTTCCAGTCGCGTATGGTTCGCAGGAAGAACGACTGCCGGAAAGCCTCCATGCGAATCTCTCTAATTTTACGTTCGTGATCTCCTTTGGAGGTATAAGTAGGGGAATCAATGTATTCGATACCTCATCCAGAAACGCACCCTCTCGAAACCTGGACAGCAAGCTTAATTGCGATGCAGAGCGCCTCTATTGCAGAGTAACCCACTTGAGTTTGCTAAACATCTCCGTAACGCTATCACGGTTACCAAATAACCCTGTGACGAAACGCGCCGCTCTTATTTGGATCTTCTCTATCTCTTCCGTCAACCCGATCTGGTACGGATCCTACACTGATGAGCAATACTCAAGTATAGGTCGAACGAGTGCTTTGTAAGCCACCTCCTTTGTTGATGGACTACATTTTCTAAGGACTCTCCCAATGTATCTCAACCTGGTGCCCACCTTACCAACAATTAATTTTATATGATCATTCCACATCAAATCGTTCCGCACGCATACTCCCAGATATTTTACAGAAGTAATTGCTACCAGTGTTTGTTCCGCTCTCATATAATCATACAATAAGGGATCCTTCTCTCTATGTATTCGCAATACATTACATTTGTCTATGTTAAGGGTCAGATCTTCCTGCATTTCGCTACAATTTTCTAATGCTGCAACTTCTCTGTATAGTACAGCATCATCCGCGAAAAGCCGCATGGAACTTCCGACACTATCTACTATGTCTTTATATATATTGTGAAAAGCAATGGTCCCATAACACTCCCCTGTGGCACGCCAGAGGTTACTTTAACGTCTGTAGACGTCTCTCCATGGATAACAACATGCTGTGTTCTGTTTGCTAAAAACTCTTCAATCCAGCCACACAGCTGATCTGATATTCCGTAGGCTCTTACTTTGTTCATCAGGCGACAATGCGGAACTCTATGGAACGCCTTCCGGAAATCAAGAAAAATAGCATCTACCTGGGAGCCTGTATCTAATATTTTCTGGGTCTCATGAACAAATAAAGCGAGTTGGATCTCACACGATCGCTGTTTCCGGAATAGATGTTGAGTCCTACAGAGTAGATTCTGGGTTTCCAAAACGACATGATACTCGAGCAAAAAATAAGTTCTAAAATTCTACAACAGTTCGAGGTCAGAGATATAGGTCTATAGTTTAGCGCATCTGCTCGACGACCCTTCTTGAAGACTGGGACTACCTGTGCTCTTTTCCAATCATTTGGAACCTTCCGTTCCTCTAGAGACTTGCGGAACACGGCTGTTAGAAGGGGGGCAAGTTCTTTCGCGTACTCTGTGTAGAATCGAATTGGCATCCCGTCAGGTCCAGTGGACTTTCCTTTGTTGAGTGATTCCAGTTGCTTTTCTATTCCTTGGACACTTATTTCGATGTCAGCCATTTTTTCGTTTGTGCGACGATTTAGAGAAGGAACTGCAGTGCGGTCTTCCTCTGTGAAACAGCTTTGGAAAAAGGAATTTAGTATTTCAGCTTTATGCGTGTCATCCTCTGTTTCAATGCCATCATCATCCCGGAGTGTCTGGATTTGCTGTTTCGAGCCACTTACTGATTTAACGTAAGATCAGAACTTCATAGGATTTTCTGTCAAGTCGGCACATAGAATTTAACTTCCGAATTCACTGAACGCTTCACGCATTGCCATCCTTACGCTAACTTTGACATCGTTTAGCTTCTGTTTGTCTGAGAGGTTTTGGCTGCGTCTATCTTGGAGTGAAGCTTTCTTTGCTTTCGCAGTAGTTTCATAACTTTGTTGTTGTACCACGGTGGGTTTTTCCCGTCCCTCACAGTTTTACTCGGCACGTACCTGTCTAAAACGCATTTTACGATTGCCTTGAACGTTTTCCACTCAACATTGTCAGTGTCGGAACAGAAATTTTCGTTTTGATCTGTTTGGTAGTCTGAAATCTGCCTTCTATTACTCTTGCTAAACAGATAAACCTTCCTCCCTTTTTTTATATTCCTATTAACTTCCATATTCAGGGATGCTGCAACGGCCTCATGATCACTGATTCCCTGTTCTGCACATGCAGTGTTGAAAAGTTGGGGTCTGTTTGTTATCAGTAGGTCCAAGATGTTATCTCCACAAGTCGGTTCTCTGTTTAATTGCTCGAGGTAATTTTCGGATAGTGCATTCAGTATAATGTCACTAAATGCTCTGTCCCTACCACCTCTCCTAAACATCTGAGTGTCCCAGTCTATATCTGGTAAATTGAAATCTCCACCTAAGACTATAACATGCTGAGAAAATTTATGTGAAATGTATTAAAAATTTTCTCTCAGTTGTTCTGCCACTAATGCTGCTGAGTCGGGGGGTCGGTAAAAGGAGCCAATTATTAACCTAGTTCTGTTGTTGAGTGTAACCTCCACCCATAATAATTCACAGAGACTATCCATTTCTACTTCACTACAGCATAAACTACTACTAACAGCTACGAACGCTCCACCACCGGTTGCATGCAATCTATCCTTTCTAAACACCTTCTGTACCTTTATAAAAATTTCGGCAGAATTTATCTCTGGCTTCAGCCAGCTTTCTGTACCTATAACGATATCAGCTTCGGTGCTTTCTACATTAGCGCTTATTTCAATTTCCAGGAGTGTATTTCTACTTACTTCAATAGTGTTTCAGTAATGGTAGTCATTATACATCAACTGATCATCACTACTCCAATTGCACATAGATACTGGCAGCCAGTCTGTCATCACAACTGCCCCACCCAATAGTACATAGTGTAACTTTGGTCACTGTATCATTATTGCCCAATAATATCCACAATGTGTTCGTAATACATGGATCGAACGGCTACAATTTTGTGCAGCAAGAGCGACGTATGATTTTTGCTGTAAATATATGTTGTTGGTTAACACGTTAAGTACATTCTTCCAGTACCTAACATTAATTTAAACTACTTATTTTCTTGTGTCTGTTATCTAGGATTGCCTGCTTATGACAGTAGTTTCTCCAACACTTGTTTTGAACACTTATTGGTTTGGTGAGGTGCGATTTTGTATACAGTCTCATTTAGACCTGAATATGAAATATCAGCTGTCTGCATTACTTATTTACCCACATGTGTGTTGGAACAATTTGGACATAGAAATACACTTTAAGACATAATATTCGATGCAATAATCCGAATGCGAAGGAAGTAGGTAGATGTAATGAACATTTACAGACAAATTACTTCATTCGGACAGAATTTGGCATGATATCCCTCAGGACAACAACCAGTAACTTTAGTCAATCCCAAGCTGAATAACGGCTTGCATAAGTGGGAGAAGTAAACCAACAAGTAGTAAATTTGTTCATTTTGTGAATAAATTATCCAACATTTATGAAATTGTAGTAATTTCTTTGTCTACACCTGTGACTCCAAAATCAATTTTTAGGATCTATTTTGACGGATATGTGTGTTGGGGGGAATACCATTGTGACAGTTGATACAAACATTATTTTTCAGTCCTTCCGATGTTTTCTTTCAGACTTTTACATGTAGAAACAATGCTTTAACGCTTGGTAGACATTACTTGTTTTATATAACAGTTTCCATGTGGAAATATTTATGTCCACTATGTCTTACACCAAGCATTGTACAGAGTTCAGAGTATGAAGTTGAAAAGTGCAATTTAACCTGACAGGTTAGAATTTTTACTCACTTAACGAGTATTTAGTTAGAGATGACAGAGCATCTTGCCCTGCATCTAGGCGAGAGACGCCTTTTGTGTCTTCTCAAGGTCGTTTAAGTACAAAGCTGGCCACGAAGTAGGGAGATAAAATATTTGTATATTTGTGACATTTCAGAGCACAGTACCGAACTGCTGATCAAACCGTAACGTCCATGAGAATAGAACAACTTCCTAACGCGGAGAATTCATCGATGTGAAAGCGCTGTAATGAGAAAGGGATTGTTACAGGTACGTTTGTGCTCACTAATGGTGCTGTAGACAGAATTTTCGAGACGCTGCAGACTGACACATCGTAGTGGGTAAAACTAAAGGCCTGCAATCTGAAGGAATGGGTTTGATACTACAATCTGGTCCCCGACATAGCAATTGTTTCCGTTAGTTACTTTGTGTATTCCAAAATAACTGAGCTAGACCTTTCAAGGGTTTAATATTGTTCTCTCATTTTAACAGAGCTCGTAAGGTGACACCTTGATAGCAATGAACACTTATTAAAGAAAACCAATGGTACTATTAGGGTAATTAACGATTCTTAGATGCCTCAAGACTTGTACCATCAACTGCTCCGTTCTTTAAACTGCCACCTGAGAAGACAACGGAAGAAGCATGTTATCTGTAAGCTGACAGGGGGAACTGCGTGCCACTCTAACGTTTTTAACTTATCCTATGGTGGGAAACGACTCCCATTCCAAGTGCTAAATCACCAATAGCATTTGCTGATTATTAATTAACTGAAACACGCAATTGCTCATGTATTTGTTTTGCCAATTTTCTATTGCAGTTGGAAACAAAGAATGAACTGTGTTTCTATTGTTACCTCGAAAAATTTCATATTCATGTACTTGTGTAAACACTTTTCAGATTGTGAAAAGTCCTACAAAGAAATATGCATAATGCATAACTGTATAAAAACAGTATCCCAGCTAGCTTCTGTACGCTCTACATGGCTGGGGTGTACATTCACAGCTCTCGTAATGATAAGTGTTTAATTGACTAATAACAATTGATTAACGCAATATTACATCATAAATAAGTAAATGAATACCTATTGTAAGCTTTCAATTGAAGGTTTAATATTTTTGCATACTTTCGAAATAAAGAAAACATTTTATAGGAGCAAATTGAGGACAAGGATTTGTTTACGTTGTGGTATGTCGTATGTTACCCTATTATTTCAGTAAAGTAAAGCTGGTGTCGTTAGTGTATTCTTACACGTTATCCACTTCAATCCTTAGTAAGTAGCCGAAATGAAGAGTTCCGAAGTAAGTCAAAAGTTTTTATAGTGTGGGCTCAGCTATTTGTTTACTTTTTGTTTCGTCACTTAAACACTACAGGTTAAACTGTTTTCATTTCTCCAGAAGTTTTGAATTAGTATCTGAACTTCAGCACTAAGCTTTCTATGAAGTTTAATATATTAGTTGAATAGTCTAGGAAGTTATTCTTGTTTTAACTTAGACTAAAGCTAAACTTTGAGTGGGAAGTGTATTACTTGCCGTTAGATTGTTAGTTCCAGAGGGGAGGGGTGTGTCTGAAGCTCGTTACAGTTTCTTTCATGTGGGTGACTGTAGTGGCGTAGGGATTAGGGAAATAAACAAGGCTCGCTTGCTGTGCTGGATTCGATGTAGAGATAGGTAGATAGTTTTAACAGGAGGAAAAGATTGCTGTCCTTTCAGCAGAACTACATAAACCGAAACAAGATCTGGAAAGGTTATGATGGGAGAAGGGAAAGAGAGGTAGAAAGAGACAACAGGTCATATAAGTAAAAGGAATAGAACTTTCTCAGACAGTTTGACCTGTTGTCACAGCTGGAAACTGATGAAACACAAATAGATTTAGGAGTAGATGGACACAACAAACTTTCATGCAGTGTTTGAAAAGTAAAGAGTCAGAAAAGGTTGTGGAAAAGAAGAAAGTTTGGTTATTAGATAGTTCACATTTTAGAGGTGTCTTCCAACTGTTGCAGAATGAACTACAGTCAGTTTTCCAGGTCAAAAAACTTTTTAAACCTAGTGCAAGTTGGATCAGGCGATAGAGAATGTAGGTTCACTTAGCAATGACTTCAGAAAGGAAGACACCATGGTAATGGTGGGTGGGGCATGCAATAGCGTAGATAGGAACCCTAACTATTCAACTGAGAGTGACATGGAAAAGATAGCTTCAGCAACAAGACATACTGGTGTTGGGCTTGTGTCTGTTCGGATGAGTCACGATTAGTTTCATTTAAAATCTTCTGTTAGGAGAGTTAATTTAGAGGTCGAACAGCTGTTTGGATCAGGTATGGGGTCTCATATTGGTGTGATTAATGTTGACTCTACCAGCAGGTGGGACTCTACTAGGCATGGCCTTCATCTCAACAGGAAATGGAAGAGAAAACTGTCTGGACTAACAGTAAGTAACTTAAGGGGTGGGGCACTGCCTCAAGTGGTAAATTACCAGTGGTTACAAGTGACAGAACAGCAGTTTCTTTTGGATAGGGAGGGGGGATGGTCAGAAACAAAAGCTATCCAGAGACAGGATGAAAATGACATTGACATTGATAAGACAAGTAGCCAGAATGCAAATTTAAACTAGAGACACTCAAATACTGGCGGGAAAATTGGGTTTACTCAGTTGTAATTCAGCCAGCGCAAAAATCAGTTATCCTTACTGCATCACATTATCTGAGGATAAATGGGTAAGCTGAAAGAACTGCTTATTTGTGTTGAAGAATTACAGCCGAGCAAACCCGATGTTATGATCTGCCTCCCTGTACTGGAATAGATAACCACTGGTATAGGTACCTTAAATGTTGCAGCATTCAGGTTAGCTTATTACTTCTGTAGAGAAAATATGGAAGTAGAAGGAGTTGCCACATTGGTCAGAAACTGTTTTGATTTCAAGAACATTGATATTAATAAATTTTATTCAGCACTTACAAGCTTGTGCAAGAGAAGTAGTATTTACAATAGTAGGTATGTACAGAGCTCCGTTAGAAAATTTTAACCTCTTCATAAAAATCTGGACACTCTGTTGTCAAATCTCACAGTGAAAGAAAAGAAGGAAATAGTGGTTGGTGATGATTTTAATGTGGATTTATTGAAAACTCCTTCAGTGAACAACTATTGCAGTCAGTAAAGCTATCATTCAAATTAGTTCCTACTGTAAGCTTTGCAAATGTAAATGGTCTAAGACTGATATTGATAATACTTTTGTAAACAATCAAGTGGAGAAAGTCATACAACCAAACCAATAGTCAGTGGACTATCTTACCACGATATGCAGCATCTTGTGTTAAATATTGAAATTTGTTAGGATAAGAAAGTCTATTAAACCTGAGTACACAAGGGTAATAAATAAGTCAAAAATTGAGAAACTCAGGAAATGCTCAGAGACATGAACTGGGTAGATGTTTACTATACATCTCACTCAAATGGAAAATACAAAGCATTCATTAATAAAGTTACCTCCACTTACGAAAATTCTTTTCCGCTAAAGTTAACTCAAGTAACACAGAAGTCAAAAAATAAAGCATGGATTACTCAATGCATAAAGATATCACATGGGACTAGAAATGAGACTCTATCTACCGTCTAGGAACAGCTCTGGTGTTGGCATTGTAATGCATTACAAAGAATACTGCAAAATATTGAAGCAAGTAATCCAAAATCGAAATAGCTTTATTATCAGAAAAAGATAATTACATTGGGCAACAAAATTAAAACTATATGGCATATAGTGAACACAAAGACCGATGGGGCCAAGAAAGAAGAGGAACATCTAGCTCTAAAAATAAATGAGACTTTCGTGACAAGGGCATGTAGTGTTGCAAATGCCTTAAACAAATACTTCTTTACAAAAAGAAGAATGAAGAGATACCATCTAAATATCGACCCATTTCACTTTTGCCAGCTTTCTGAAAAATATCTGAAAAAATTGTGTTCAAAAATCTCCTTAAGAATCTGTCTGCAAATAAGATATTCTACAAGCCACATTTTGGATTTCTTAAGGGTGACATGTCAAACGCATTTGACTCTGTGAAACACACCATTCTTTTATATAAATTAGAATTTTACAGTGTCACTGGCAGTGTTGCGAAATGGTTTGAGTCTTATCTAACTAAGAGGAAACAAAAGGTAAGCAGTCAGTCTTCATATAATTGGGAAATAATTACATGTGGTGTTCCTCAAAGGTCCATATTGGGTCTACTGCTTTTTCTTGTTTACATTAATTATCTCTTGTTTGGTACTATCCAGATGCTAACTTCGTTTTGTTGGCAGGTGATTCAAACTTTGCAATTAGAAGCAAGTGAAGTACAAATTTAGCAGCAGCTGCTAATAAAATTTTCGCTGACATTAATATATGGTTTAAAGCTAAGACACTAACTTTAAACTTTGGTCCACACCCGGTAACTGAGTGGTCAGCGCAACAGAATGTCAATCCTGAGGGCCCAGGGGATTCCCAGTTAGGTCAGAGAACAGAATGTCAATCCTGAGGGCCCAGGGGATTCCCAGTTAGGTCAGAGATTTTCTCCTCTCAGGGACTGGGTGTTGTGTTGTCCCAATCATTATCATTTCATCCTCATTGATGTACAAGTCGCCTAAGTGGAGTCAAATCGAAAGACTTGCACCTGGCGAATGGTCTACCTGACAGGAGGCCCTATTCACATGACGTTTATATTTTTACTAAACTTTGAAATGACACACTTACACAGTTCAGAAACTGTAACAGATTTCCTTTCAGCATGTGTATAACATGTGAAGCCATGCAGATCGAAGCTGCTGACAGTGTTAAATTTATAAGGTTAGAACTAGATAATGAGTTCAATTCTGAAGGGCATACCACAGAATTGCTTAAGCATCTATACAAAGCTGTATTTGCAGTGAGAATGATGTCTGGTGCAGGAGATATAAATATAAAAAAACTTGCATACTAGGCTTACTTTCATTCTATTACGTCATATGGGATCATCCTCTGGGGTAAGTAATCAAATGGAGCAAAAGTTTTTAGGGTCCAAAAGCCTGTAATAAGAAGCATTTGTGGTGTAAATTCAAGAACATCACGTAGAAACCTGTTCAAGGAACTTTGTATTCTAATCACTGTTTGTCAGTGTATTTATTCCTCAATGAAATTTGTTGCAAAAAATATATCTCTATTCCCAACAACTAGCTCAATAAATAGTATCAATACTAGAAATAAGAACAATCTACATAAGGACATAAAATCACTTAACTTAATCCCAAAAGGGGCCGAATATTCAGGAACACAGATTTTCAGCAAATTGCCGACAGCGATTAAAAACTTGGTTTCAGAAAAAGTACAGTTCAGAGTTTGAAAGAATTTTTGATAGGCAACTCCTTCAACACTATAGATGAATATCTAAACAAAGACTGTTAGGCCAACTTAAGTAAAAATGTTTGTTCAGTTGTGACAGCACTTGGTCAAAACTGTGAAGATTAGGTATTCTGCAAATGAGTATAACACGATTTCATTCTGATAGCATATTAATTCCATAAATATTAGCTATCCCAGTTTACTGTATTGTATTGACCTTGTTTGAAAATATCCTGACAAATGATCAGTATATTACGTATTATATCCAAGTGTTTTGTGTTTTTTATGTTATACTTTCTGACATGTTACACACCCACGACAATCATCTAATTTTTGGGTCTATGGAAAGAAAACTGAATCTTATCTAATCTTCCTATAACGCGATTTTGTAAATGTCTCTAAGGCAAAGCCTGTTTGCAGCTTGAAGATGGCTACCATTTTCGCCTACAGCCACTTGTGCTTTACATTTGAAAACTATCAAAAGCGTTGACTGGTGTCAAAATTTCCTTGACTCTTCTATAGGAGGGCTTTAGTAGCAAATAAATAATTTATTAAATGTGACATTTTTCAATGCATCTCAGTGTTTATGATGTTATATCTCTTGTTATGAGTCATATAATTGCATATTTCTGTAGGTACAGTCAGAGGGATGTGTGGATACTGTCTGCGAACTATGTTGCGAATAGAGTTAGTATCACACAACAAATAAATTTATACACCATGCATGACAATGCAGTTTAACACAACTCTCGTTGTTTATGGTGTCATACCTCCCAAACTCTGCTTCTTGAGTTTCACTTAATTGTATGTGTTCAAAGTTTCATTTAAATTGGCACACACATGCACACACAACACACACACACACACACACACACACACACACACACACACACACACACACACACACAAGTAAATTCATTTTTATTACATATATCAAGAAAGTCAGAGATCTAAGGGAAATTGTTATATAATTATCTATGTCACAGTAACATCGAAGACGTGTAGTCTTCAGTCCGAAAACCGGTTTGATGTAACTTGCAATGTTAGTCTATCGTGTTCATAGATCTTCATCTCTACATGAATACTGCACCTTACATCCAGTTGAATCTGAGTATGGCATCCAAACTTTTGTCTTCTTCTACCATTGTCAACCCATTCACTTAAGTTCATTACTACATGATCTACACTGTGTGAAGGTGTGTGCTATCAACCTATCCTTTCTGTCAGGCAAGTTTTGCCATAACGCTGTTCATCTCGTTCTGCAATTTTTAATTTCAAAACATTCGTCCAAGGCCAGATAACGAATACTTGAGACACACGATCTTTGCTCTCGATCGATCCTCTCTTCAAGTTAGGTTGAACATAAATTTTCTTTTTCCCTTTCTATCTAGCACCTCATTACTTATCACATCTACAGATTAAATGTTCAGCATTCTTCATTAACAGCACATTTCAAAAGATTATATTATCTTGTTGTTTCTTTCGATTACAATAACAATTCCAAATAAGGCCGTCTATCGTGGCTCAATGTTAATGAGACGTTAAACCATAAGCTTTCTTCTCTCTTCTGTATAAGGCTATTCTTTGGCTAAAGAGCTTCATACAAAATTCATGATACCTAAATTTACATTCCATTTTACAAAATTTCTCTTGCTGAAAAACCTCTCTGCGTGGCCATATATAAAAATTTTTTTGATATTCTCAGTGTCCAATTTCATAATCGATTCCTCTCTTTATGGGCTACCTAATTCTGCCACATTCCATTAAAATAGTTTTTACTTCATTACTCTTCATCTCATAAGCTCTTTTAAAAAATTCATCTATTTCCTTCAACTGCTTACTCAGCCTTTGCTCTTTGTGATAGAATAACAATGTCACTGTCAAACATTAGTTTTCGTTTCATCATGCTGAGATTTAATTCACTTTCCAAATGTGTCCTTAGTTTGTTTTCTCCTTGTTCATTGTACAGATTGATAACGCTGGGGATAGGCTACTACCCTCTCACCCCTTTCCCAAATACTCACCCATTTAACTCCTTCGATTCTTATAACTGTGTTCAGTTTTCTGCTCAAGCTATAGATAACTTTTACCCCAGTATAATTTATCACAATTATCTTCAGACTTTAAAAGACTGTAGGAAAAGACTTCGTCGAAACATATTTTTTCTGAATCAACAAACGTTGTAAAAGTAGTTTTGCCTTTCTTCATCATAAGATAACACATACATTTCTATAGAACATACACTGTCTTCTTAGTGGTCGGCTTGTACAGTATTTCAGGTCTTTTGAAAGATGGAAATTAGCATCCAGGATATGTTGAATTACTGGTCCAATGCTTTTTCCACAATCAGATTCTGTTTCCTCCGGAATTAGGATTACTACATTCTTCCATAAGTCTGATATTATGTAAACTGTCATATACATCTTGCTTATCATGTAGAATTGTATTGTTATGCTTGATCCAGATAGCACTTAAGAAAATTATGCAGAATGCAGTTGTACATATAGATGTTCAAAGTAGTCCAGCAGCACTGTTACAGGTGAGTTACAATAATATAATTGCATATGACCATGATGCATATATTATAGAAATTCCAACATATACAAACTCAAACTGATAGTTACAATTTTCCTCTGCGACTGAGAGAATAACATAGAGGCAGAAGAGGAATGATGGCAGTAAAAGACATGACATAGGATACAAAACTTATAGTGGTACATAGAGTATGTAGTTGGAATTAAATTTTCAGTTGGTACTTTCTTTCTAACGTAATACAAGTGGCCTAGGTGACAGTCGTTCTATATGGTCGTATTCATTAGAAAACTTGGAATGATATCTTCAATTTGGAAAATTTATTTATATTATGACACCGTCTCTTCAGGCGTTCGCTTTTAGATCTGTAGTTTCACACGGCTATCCACTGCATCCTGACATCATCCATCTTTCGTTGAATGGGATTCCAAATTGCCATAAACAGCTTTATGGGCCGGTGTCGCTTTGAGAAGCTAACTTCTTAATTTGGAACACCTAATTTCGAAATAAAAACTTTGCTATTCATGTTCTCAACGTCCTGTACCTCTACGCAAGAGACGCAAGTAGTAATGGGGTCTGTACAGACCACTTTTGGTCCAGAGCAATATTTAAACTAATCTGTAAACAGAATGAGCACTATGAACCACAACCAATAACAAATGTACATTAGCAGTTACTAAAGATTGCCTCATAACGAAAAGGAGTAAATGATCAAGCAATAATATTACATAATGAGATTTTCACTCTGCAGCAGAGTGTGTGCTGTGAGGACGGGGCGTAAGTCGTGCGTGGGTTGCTCAGTTGGTAGAGCACTTGCCCGCCAAAGGCAAAGGCCCCAAGTTCGAGTCTTTGTCTGGCACAGTTTTAATCTGCCAGGAAGTTTCAATAATATTACATGTTGACAAAGAACAATAGAGACCCGTAATGTTTGATTGAATGAAGAATGAATAAGTTTGAGATGTTTAAGCTTGACATGAGCTCATGTAAATACTCGTTTGTTAATATATATGTTGTAAGCAGATTATATTGTCCATGTAAGAGGACCCATTTCAGGCCCTTCTTTAACAACTGTATAGGGTTCAAACTACAACAATTAAAATCCGGCAAAACAATAGTTTAAAACAGTGGAAAAATTCTTGACTAAATTTTGAAGCGAAATTACAAAAATCTAGAAACAATGGCAAAAATCCATAGGGTACCCCCTCACACTCCCAAAAATAGGCGAAAATGATTAATTTATTTTTGGTGAAGATAAAAATTGAAAGACCAAAAATAAGTTCTATTATATATTAAATATGATGTCGAATAATAATCAACAAATAATGAAAGTGTGACTGAGAATGAGAGTATGAATGAGAGTGTGCTTAAAAAATTTGCCAACCGCTATAAACTCAAACAACTAAGAGCGTTTGCCGAGATACACAGAATTAAGTATTACTACAAACTTAACAAACAAAAACTATCTCAACAAATTTACCACATTGCAGCATTTTTAATGAATGAAAGTCATTATGAGCAAAACATAAAAGATCAAAAAAATATGACATGCTAAGAAAAATGGCAAAGGAACAAAACGTAACAGGCGTTTCTAAGTTAAACAAACCCCAACTAATAAAAACAAAATTACAGAACCAAACTATTTGGAGGACCTGCATCAAAGTTTTTTCTACATGTTGGAAGACAAGAACGTAATAATCTGTTATATAACAACATTCCCTTTTACAGTTCATTATTTGAAACCAAGAAGAAGAACTTTAGAGTAGTTGAAGTAACTGAACCACTATTCAATCACAAATTTAAGACTTATACCATTGTGTATCAAATAAAATTAACAAACATAAAAGTAGAAACAATAACACAAATCATGAATCGTTTACATAGTGCTTTAGACGATATGATTGATCAAGCTAAACATACCACTAAGTTTCAAAATGGTGATAAACGTAGAGTAACAGCACTTAACAAGGGATTCTGGACAAAAGAAATATATCCACACCAATAACTCCAGAACGTAATGCGGGAATTGTTGTGGGTCACATACAAAGTCTTTTAACTTCAGACTAACCAGTAGACATAGAAGAAACAACTTTCAACATACAAGTGATCAGTATGCCAAGAGGTAGTAAAACTAACAAGAAACTACAGAATATTACTGAAGACAAACGAATCAAGAAGTGTATAACACTGATTAACAATAAAGATATGCTTTTTTGTCACGAGCTATTATTACAGCTTTAACCTACATAACAAACACCATATTTGACAAAGAGTTAACTAAACAAAACAGTAAAGACATAAGAAGAGGTCGAAAGATACAAACAACTTTACCCAAGGAATTTTGTAATCATTTAAGTGAATATAATGAAGAAGAATTTACACCTCAAGACATTAAACGATGTGAAGAACTATTGAATGTACAAATAAAAATCATGTGTGCTGACAACATTAATTCTATCAACTACACAGGAAAAAATCGTGAAACTCAAATATATCTGTACAAGAATGGGAACCACTTTTTAAGTAACCAATAGTATGCAAGGCTTTATCGGTTCTAATTGTTATTGCTACAAGTATGACAAGGCTTATAACACCAAAGAGAGGCATATAGAATGTAAACCAACAGTATTAGCTTGTTACATGTTCAAGAAACCAAAACACAAAGAACAAGAAATAAATAAAATTTACTGTCACGACTGCAATCGTTATTGCTACAACAAAACCTGCAAAGACCACCATAAAGCAGTGTGTGATAAAATTTATAAGTGTAAAGGTTGTAATAAAATTCTCGATCCATCAAAGAAACATACCTGTGGCTATTACTACTGTCACACTGGCGACGAATCAGCCAAGAAAGGATGTCATCAGAGTTTTATGCAGAAACGACAACAAAAAGGTTTTTGATTCGATGACGAAATTGAATGTGTATGTAATATTACTGAAGAACTATGGATTACCAATCTGTTTTCATCGTTATCTAAATGTTGTAACAAACCAAGTCTCGATAAACAAATTGTTGAAAGTGGTAAGATGTACGAACGTATGTGGAACTGGAAAGAGCTTAAATCTTTATATACAAAAAAGAAATCAGGTAACATAACACAAGACGAAATTGAACGACGAATTAAAGAGGCTATTCTTGTGCGAATAACACTCATAAGCGGTTGTAACTACACTGAAAAGTACATTTTCTTTGACTAGGAAACACAACAACAAACAGGAATACACAAAGCTAATTATGTAGTTGCACACGACTTTGACGGTAGCAAATACTACTTCGAGAACAACAATGATTTTGGCAAATGGTTGATTTCTCAAGAACATAGTAATTACACATGTCTAGCCCATAATTCTAAAGCTTATGACTGACACTTTGTTCTACAATACTGTATAAAGAATGCATTGAAGCCTTATACGATTTACAAAGGATCAAATCTTCTGTTGATACAAACAGAAAAAATTAACTTAAAAATTACCGACAGTATCAAGTTTGTTCCACAACCACTAGCATCGTTTCCCGAGACATTTGGTTTTAAATAACTAAAGATAGGTTATTTCCCACACTTCTTTAACGCACCAGAAAAACAAAACTACATTGGACCAATACCAGCAGCTAAATAGTATGGACCAAGAACAGTGAAAAAGAACAAGAAAACATTCCTCAAATGGCACAATGAAAAGAAACAAGAAAATTACATATTTGATTTTAAGAAAGAATTGAAAGAATACTGTGATTCAGATGTTGACATTTTACGAAGGGGTTGCATTGAACTAAGAAAACGGTTCCTTCAAATTACTAACATTGATCCTTTCCAATACGTAACAACAGCTAGTGTCTGCATGGGAATTTTCCCATCAAAATACATTAAAAAAGAAACCATCGGTGTGATTAAAGAATACAAAAAGGAAACGTTCTCAAAACAATCTATAGTGTGGCTTAACCCCTTTAACAACCCCAACATACTACATGCATTAAACAATGGGGAAGTAACAATTTGTGGATCAAAGGTCGACAGTTATGACTCTAAAACTAAAACCATTTATCAGTATCATTGATGTATCTGGCATGGTTGTAAACATTGCCATAAAGATGAAACAATCAACAATGTTAACAACAAAACCATGGAAGATTTAAATTATAAAACTTCATTAAGAACACAACAACTCGAAAAAGCTGGTTACAAAGTTATAGAAACCTTAGAATGCAGATTGACTACAGATAAACAATACAAAACAATGATTAACAAAACTAATGTTATAGAAAACCTTAAATTCAGAGATTCATTCTTTTGTGGTAGAACAAATGCATCCAAGTTAAAAGTTCTCAACAAGAAAAAGAAATACATTGATGTTTGCAGTTTGCATCCAACTGTTCTATACTACGATCAATTCCCAATTGGTCACTCAACAACAATAACAAACATAGACATTGAAGTGTATCCTTTGAAAGACTTCTTTAGATATGTGAAATGTAAAGTCGTACCACCAAGTAATGTTCTCTCTCTGTAACCAATGCATGACTGACCAAAAAATGTCTAAACACACTGACAAAGAAAGAATGATTTCTGGTACTTGGACAACAAATGAACTAGACAAAGCACTTGAGAAAGGTTACAAATTAATTGATGTTCATGAGGTACAACATTTCCACAAAACAAGCAACAAACTCTTCACCCGTTACATAAGAGACGCTGAAAATGAAACTTGAAACATCACCATGTCAAAACGATTACACTACAAAACAGAATAACATAAACGATATCAAACAAACACTTAACATCGAATTAGAACCGCACAAAATAGAACCTAACCCTGGTAAGAGACCTGTAGCTAAGCAGTGCTTAAACTCGCTTTGGGGTAAGTTCAGACAAAGACGAAACCTAGCTCAAACTGAATACATTACAGATTTAAAACGCTGGTGTGAACTGCTCTTGGACGATAAATTTGAAATATCAGAATGTTTGTTTATAATTGATGACATGGTTCGAGTTAACTACAAGTACAAAGACCGCTACATTGAGAATTATAACCCTACAAACATCCACATTGCAGCTTTTACCACAGCACGATTAAGACTTAACTACATGTTGGATCAATTAGGTAAAAATGTGGTTTACTATGACACTGAATTAATTGTTTATGTTGTCAACGACAACAATGAAGTCACAGAAGGTTGTAACCTTGGCGAATGGACAGATGAATTGGCAAGGGAAACTACATCATCGAATGGTCTTCAACAGGACCTAAAAGTTATTACTAGAAAACCAGTAACAACAAAACAGTTATAAAAATCAAAGGTTTGACACTAAACTACAAAAACTCTGTAGTCCTGAATGAAGATTGTATGAAAAATATTGTCAACAAAGAACAGGATAAAGTAACACTTCATTACAACCAAATAAACAGAAACAAGAAAACAAAGGTACTAGTTAATCAACCAACAGAAAGTGAATTCAAAATGGATTGCAACGAGTCATATTACCAGAAATGAATAACATGATTGCAACAAAAACATATGAATATTAATCAACTCAAAGAAATCAAACCACATAACTATAATGAAATGGAAAATCGCTTTTCCTTTTATAAGGAACTAGTGTTTCTATATAATAAATAGTTGGTGTTTTATGATTGATTCTTGTATTGATAAAAAAAATTTTAGTGTTGATGTATATGTTATCACTAGCATTCATTTCAATTACATTTCACATTATCAACGAAATATATTATAAAGAAATAAAACTAGTAAACTGAAGTAGCTTATTGTTAACAAAATGAAATAACTTCAAATCACAACCTAGCATCTAAATGTGTGTGTGTGTATTTGTGTGTGTGTGTGTGTGTGTGTGTGTGTGTGTGTGTGTGTGTGTGTGTGTGTGTGTGTGTGTGTGTGTGTGTGTTTTAGCGTTAGTGCTTTTATAGGCGATGCTTATAAAACCCCATGTGGTACCCACTTAGACCCTCAAAAATGTCCGAAAATGATTAATTTATTTTAGGTGACTAAAAATAAGTTTTCTTATATAATGAACGATATATGATGAAAAATAAAACTATAACTGAGCTTAAACAGTACTGTAGAGATAACGGTATTCGTGGTTACTCTAAGCTAAAGATGGGAGACATAATAAACTTAATGAACTCATATGAAAGAAGAACAATGATAACTAATCAAAGTGAAATAGGAAACAAAACGATAAACCAATTGAAACAATATTGTAGGGAGAAAGGTATTATCGTTATTCAAAGCTAGGCAAAACTGATCTTATAACCTTAATTAACTCTTACCAGCAAAGAACCAACCAAATTCAAAAAACCAACCAAAACAGAACAACAAAAAACAGTAATGAAGAAACAAACAACAAAAACGAAACAACAGAGAACAGCCAAGAAGAAAATATATCACTTTAAGTCAACCTTATAAAAGAACTGATCTGCCAACTGAAACCTGAACATCTTGTAAAAGCTTTCAAAACCCTATGCTTAGAGATATAGTATTCGATGTTCTCAACAACCTATCAAGAAATAAGTGGGCACAGATATCCCAATTAAAGAAACAATTATGTTGGAATCATGTTACATCTCATTATGCATGACCTCTTTCATTCATCAAACGTTTCAACAAATACTTCGATTGGATCTCCTTATCAAGCATACAAACTTTAACCACTTATGAAGATATTGTTGACAAGTATGCTGATAAACTTCATTGGGACATAATGTGTAGAAGAAGAGAGTTTTTTAGTAGGAAATATCGTTATCTGAAACAAAATTTCGTTTTAAAACGTAAAGAACGCGTAAGACCAGATATCAACTGGTCAACATACACATGGGAACATGAAGGGAAGATGTCTGAAAACTTCCTAAATGAGTTTACACAAAATATTGAAATCAAAGCCTATAATGTTGAAAAAATTAGAGAAAGCATTCAACAAAAAGTGCTATTAAATTCTGTTGAAAGTTCAGAGAATGCTTCGACGGGAATGTTCTCTCTTCCAAAAAGGATTTACTAACAGAACCTTTCATAAACGAATTTGAAGAACTTATTAATTGGACGAAAGCCTCACCCTTTTTGAACGAATCATTAGTACGAAAATATCAGGCCAGAGTCCATTGGCCCGATGTACTTTTACATGATAGGAGTGAAAGCTTTATTCTTGAATTTGAAAACAGGGGTTTATACTTAGATGATCTAATATGGTGTGATGATAGAAAGTTCTCTGAAAAATTCCTAATAACGACAAAAAACAAAATCGATATGGTTCATTTCCAAAGACATAATGAGCATGTCAGTCCATCCCTGAAGAACAAACTGTTTCTACTTTCAACTGGATGAACGATGACAGAGAACTCAGATGAATGTCCAGTATGTAAAGAAAACAAAAACTCAAAAGTGTAAAACCTCCTACAAACATGTGTTCTGTATAGACTGTATGCTCGCTTAGTTAAGAGATAACAACACTTGTCCTTTATGTAGAACTATTATAAGACGATCCAACAATAACCATGACACAACAACTGATGATGAATTTGATTTTGATAATCCAACTATTTCTGATGATGAATATGTTACTCATAAAGTATAACCCAGTTTCAAAAACAAAATTTTTATATAGGATCACGGAATCCATTATCACTAAACTCAAACAAGTAGGTAAATATATTGAATTCATGAACATAAACGAACTTCCACTAAATAAAACACAATAATTAACAGGACTGAACTACTCAAAACTAAACTTGGTAGTAAGGTTGTCGTTTACATGTATTGTTGTTGTCTTCAGTCCTGAGACTGGTTCAATGCACCTCACCTTGCTACTCTATCCTGTACAAGCTTCTTCATCTCCCAGTACCTACTGCAACCTTTATCCTTCTTACTCTGCTTAGTGTATACATCTCTTGGTTTCCCTCTACGATTTTTACCCTCCACGCTGCCTTTCATTACTAAATTGGTGATCTCTCGATGTCCTACCAACCGATCCCTCCTTCTAGTCAACTTGTGCCACAAGCTCCTCTTCTCCGCAATTCTATTCAATATCTCCTCATAAGTTATGTGGACAACCCATCTAATCTTCAGCATTCTTCTGTAGCACACATTTCGAAAGCTTCTATTCTCTTCTTGTTTAAGCTATTTATCGTCCACGTTTCACTTCACTACAATCCATACAAATACTTTCAGAAACGACTTCCTGACATTTAAATCTGTACTCGATGTTAACAAATTTTTCTTCTTCAGAACTGCTTTCCTTGCCAGTGCCAGTCTACATTTTATATCCTCTCTACTTCGACCATCATCAGTTATTTAGCTCCCCAAATAGCAGAACTCCTTTACTAATTTAAGTGTGTCATTTCCTAATCTAAATCCCTTAGCATCACCCGACTTAATTCGACTATATTCCATTATCCTCGTTTTGTTTTTGTTCATGTTCATCTTATACCCTCCTTTCAAGACACTGTCCATTCCATTCAACTGCTCTTCCAAGTCTCTGACAGAATTGCAATGTCATCGGCGAACCTGAAAGTTTTTTCTTTTATTTCCATCACTGCTTGCTCAGTATAGAGATTGAATAACATTGGGGATAGGCTACAACCCTGTCTCACTCCCTTCCAAACCACTGCTTACCTTTCATGCCCCTCGACTCTTATAACTGCCATCTGCTTTCTGTACAAATTGTAAGTAGCATTTTGCTCACTGTATTTTACCCCTGCCACCTTTACAATTTCAAAGAGAGCTTTCTCCAAGTCTACAAATGCTAGAAACGAAGGTTTGCCTTTCCTTAATCTTTCTTCTAAGATAAGTCGTAGGGTCCGTATTGCCTCAAGTGTTGAAACATTTCTACGGAATCCAAACTGATCTTCGCCAAGGTCTGCTTCTATCAATTTCTCAATTCATTTGTAAGGAAATCGAGTTAGTATTTTGCAGCTGTGACTTATTAAACTGATAGTTCGGTAATTTTCACATCTGTCTACACCTGCTTTTTTTGGGATTGGGATTATTATATTCTTCTTGATGTCTGATGGTATTTCGTCGGTCTCATACATCTTGCTCACCAGATGGTAGAGTTTTGTCAGGACTCTCTTTCCCAAGGCTGTCAGTAGTTCCATTGGAATGTTGCGCGCTCCCGGGGCCTTGTTAAACTCAGGTCTTTCAGTGCTCTGTCAAACTCTTCACGCTATATCGTATCTCTCATTTAATCATCATTAATATTCTCTTCCTTTTCCATAATATTGTCCTCAAGAACATAGCCCTTGTATAGGCCCTCTATATACTCCTTCCACCTTTCTGCTTTCCCTTCTTCGCTTAAAACTGGGTTTTAACAGAAATTACCGATAGTGAGTAACTGCTTTTTAGTTTTAAATTTGTTCTTTTATGGCATTTTTGACCATAAAAGCTTTTTAACAATCTTCATTATCTATTTGCATCTTTACTATCTGATTTTCACATTTAAGCTTTTTTTTATATCTGTTTTGAGTTTGATTATAATTCTGTTCTTCTGTTTAAGTTGTGCCTTAAGTTTGTCCCTTTCATTGATTAACCTCTGAATGTCAAACCAATACCTTCTGTTCAACTCTTCATAGTATTGGATTGTTCTTTCGTATTGTCTTTTGTTTAGAATGACTAGCTCTTTGAACTTTTGGTATCTTGTCTTTATGTCTAGCAAACCAAAGTAGCTTGACATTGAGCATTCTGTGTTGCTAAGTTGATCAGGGTCCATAATTGAAAAACACTCGAGAGATAAGCAAACACAATCAATATTTGAAAAAGTTGCTTCATGGTCCTTGGTGCGTTCTTCTAGATTCTTCGTTCTTCTATACCTATACACAATACATTCATCTTCAAAGTCTATATCAAATTTAAGCAAGTATTGTAGATCAAATATAGTACCAATTGAAAACAGATACACACAAGAGATGATTTTAATACTGTTGTAATGTTGTTTTTTATGGCCTCCTTTGATTTTAATTGTTTTGTTAAAGATATGTTGTTATGTTCTAATTGTTTAACTTTGCTATCTAGTTCATACTTTCCTGTCTTTCTAATTCATAGTAATACTCCACTAGTAGCCCATCATTTAAATTCTTTGGCCTATTGTTGTTTAGATGTTAAAATTAAAGAGTATAAACCTGATTCATTGATAAAAATAATTCTTTTTTCGTTATATGTTAGACCAACGACATTGGTCGGTCTTCATTGTTCCTGTGGTTTTTTACCTTATTCATCTATATATGTTCTTCTACTCCTATCTGTATTTTTATAATGAAGCATCTCCGCTACATCTTTACCTCTAAACCATATCTTAACATCGTTATTCTAATCAACCCTAATAAAGAATACAATTTCTTATTTGAAGGAGAAGAAATTATTTTGTAAATCTATTATGCTATCCATTTATTATCTAATGAATTAAGAAAATTTGTTTTTGCTTTTATGGTATTAACCATCAAAGCCATTTAAACAACAACACTTGTTTTATTAACCCATGACTTAGAGAACTATCGAATCCTGACCACTTCACAAACACTTTGTCACCTTTCTTTCTCAACAGCTTTTCAACCAAATAAACATGTGGATACTTTGTCTTAAGCAGTTCAGGTTCATAAAACAAACCATCAACACGTTCTCCACTTAAATCCATTATCTTGTAAGTTGGTGGGTTCGCTAGTATGATTTTGTAAATCTCAAAAATGACTGTTGACCAGTTAGGTGTATAAACATTCACGAACAAACCGTCAGATTTACTTATTCTAACCTTATCACAGATTTTAAATTTCAACTAACCTGAATGAGATTTTCACTCTGCAGCGGAGTGGGCGTGATATGAAACTTCCTGGCAGATTAAAACTGTGTGCACGACCAAGACTCGAACTCGGGACCTTTGCCATTCGCGAGCAAGTGCTCTACCATCTGAGCTGCTGAAGCACGACTCACGCCCGGTACTCACAACTTTACCTCTGCCCGTAACCGTCTCCTACCTTCCAAAATTTACAGAAGCTCCCTGCGAACCTTGCAGAACTAGCAAGAAAGGATGTTGCGGAGACATGGCGTAGCCACAGCCTGGGGGATGTTTCCAGAATGAGATTTTCACTCTGCAGCGGAGTGTGCCCTGATATGAAACTTCCTGGCAGAATAAGACTGTGTGCCCGACCGAGACTCGAACTCGGGACCTTTGCCTTTCGTGGGCAAGTGCTCTACAATCTGAGTTACCGAAGCACGACTCACCCCCGGTACTCACAACGTTACTTCTGCCAGTATCCGTCTCCTACCTTCCAAACTTTTACAGAAGCTCTCTGCGAACCTTGCAGAACTAGCACTCCTGGAAGAAAGGATGTTGCAGAGACATGGCTTAGCCACAGCCCGGGGGATGTTTCCAGAATGAGATTTTCACTCTGCAGCGGAGAGTGAGCTGATATGAAACTTCCTAGCAGATTAAAACCGATTGCCCGACCAAGATTCGAACTCGAGACCTTTCCCTTTCGCGGGCAAGTGCTCTACCATCTGAGCTACCGAAGCACGACTCTAGCCCGGTAGTCACAACGTTACTTCTGCCAGTATCCGTCTCCTACCTTCCAAACTTTACAGAAGCTCTCTGCGAACCTTGCAGAACTAGCAATCCTGAAAGAAAAGATGTTGCAGAAACATGGCTTAGCCACAGCCAGGGGGATGTTTCCAGAATGAGATTTTCACTGGAAGAAGTAAAGTAGTGGTTACCGGCCGTGAGTCGTGCTTCGGTAGCTCAGATGGTAGAGCACTTGCCCCCGAAAGGCAAAGGTCCCGAGTTCGAGTCTCAATCGTACACACAGTTTTAATCTGCCAGTAAGTTTCATATCAGCGCACTCTCCGCCGCACAGTGAAAATCTCTTTCGGGAATCATTCTCCAGGCTTTGGCTAAGCCATGTCTCCGCAACATCCTTTCTTTCAGGAGTGCTAGTTCTGCAAGGTTCGCAGAGAGCTTCTGTAAAGTTTGGAAGGTAGGAGACGGATACTGGCAGAAGTAAAGTTGTTAGTACCGGGCCTGAGTCGTGCTTCGGTAGATCAGATGGTAGAGCACTTGCCCGCGAAAGGCAAAGGTCCCTAGTTCGAGTCTCGGTCGGGCACACTGTTTTAATCTGCCAGGAAGTTTCATATCAGCGCACACTCCGCTGCAGTTGAAAATCTCATTCTGGAAACATCCCCCAGGTTGTGGCTAAGCCATGTCCCCGCAACATCCTTTCTTTCAGGAGTGCTAGTTCTGGAAGTTTCGTAGAGAGCTTCTGTACAGTTTGGAAGGTAGGAGACGGATACTGGCAGAAGTAAATTTGTGAGTACTGGGCGTGAGTCGTGCTTCGGTAGCTCAGATGGTAGAGCACTTGCCTGCGAAAGGTAAAGGTCCCGAGTTCGAGTCTCTGTCGGGCACACAGTTTTAATCTGCCAGGGTGTTTCATATCAGCGCACACTCAGCTGCAGAGTGAAAATCTCATTCTGGAAACATCCGCCAGACTGTTGCTAAGCCATGTCTCCGCAACATCCTTTCTTTCAGTAGTGCTAGATCTGCAAGGTTCGCAGAGAGCTTCTGTAATGTTTGGAAGGTTGAAGACGGATACTGGCAGAAGTAATGTTGTGAGTACTGGGCGTGTGTCATGCTTCGGTAACTCAGATGGTAGAGCACTTGCCTGCAAAAGGCAAAGTTCCCGAGTTCGAGTCTCGGTCTGGCACAAAATTTTATTCTGCCAGGAAGTTTCACATCAGCGCACACTCCGCTGCAGAGTGAAAATGTCATTCTGGAAACATCCCCCAGGCTGTGGCTACGCCATGTCTCCGCAACATCGTTTCTTTCAGAGGTGCTAGTTCTGCAAGTTTCGCAGAGAGCTTCTGTAAAGTTTGGAAGGTAGGAGACGGATATGGGCAGAAGTAAAGTTGTGAGTACTGGGCGTGAGTCGTGCTTCGGTAGCTCAGATGGTAGAGCACTTGCCCGCGAATGGCAAAGGTCCCTAGTTCGATCTCGGTCGGGCACACAGTTTTAATCTTCCAGGAAGTTTCATATCAGCTCACACTCCGCTGCAGAGTGAGAATCTCATTCTGGAAACATCCCCCAGGCTGTGGCTACGCCATGTCTCCGCAACATCCTTTCTTTCAGGAGTGCTAGATCTGCACGGTTCGCAGAGAGCTTCTGTAAAGTTTGGAAGGTAGGAGACGGATACTGGCAGAAGTTAAGTTGTGAGCACCAGGCGTGAGGCGTGCTTCGGTAGCTCAGATGGTAGAGCACTTGCCTGCGAAAGGCAAAGGTCGCGAGTTCGAGTCTCGGTCAGGCACACAGTTTTAGTCTGCCAGGAAGTTTTGTATCAGCGCACACTCCACTGCAGAGTGAAAATCTCATTCTGGAAATATCCCCCAGGCTGTGGCTCAGCCATGTCTCTGCAACATCCTTTCTTTCAGGAGTGCTAGTTCTGCAAGGTTCGCAGAGAGCTTCTGTAAAGTTTGGAAGGTAGGAGACGGATACTGGCAGAAGTAAAGTTGTGAGTACCGGGCGTGAGTCGTCCTTCCGTAGCTCATTTGGTAGAGCACTTGTCCGCGAATGGCAAAGGTCCCGAGTTCAAGTCTCGGTCGGGCACACAGTTTTAATCTGCCAGGAAGTTTCAACTAACCTATTTGGGACTGGTATTTGTACACACTTTCCCACGACATTTGCTCATTTTTCTTGGCTACTTCAGTAGGTTTCATACCGATTGTCAAATGAATTGTGATATTGTATTCACATACAAGTTTTAGGTAATACATCAACCCAGTTGCACGTACCTTGCATAGAGAACTCTTTGAAGATATATAGTCTGCGTTCTGTTAAGCTCTCAATTACTGGCAGTCTTAACACCGCTATGAGTTGAATAACGATTCATATTGTTGAACTTCATCAGCTGCTTGAAATCTTTGTTATAGAATTCTCTTCCTTCATCTGTATGTTAGGTTTTTAGTACTTGTTCTTTAATAACAGTTTCAAAAGCATTTACTATATTCGAACTACATTTATCCTTTACAGTTACAGAACAGCAAACTTACTGAAGACATCAATTATGGTTAGCAAGTATTTAAAACCTTTGTTGATTTTCGAAATACCTTTAAGTTTACCACTATCCATTTCAACTAAATCTGCTTGCCATAGATCATCGATTCCTTTTTTAACAATGTTTCTATATTTGAAGTTGCGTCTTGGTGGTTTATGCAGTTCTTTAACAATTTCTTCTTTCGTGTTAATTCCTTTACCAAACTGACATTTTGTTGAACCATAATCGTTACAAATGCTTTTCTGAATAAGTCTGACAGTGGTTGTTAACTCCGTTCTTAAAGAACCTTTCACCAAATTAGTTTGTCTCTTACGCTTTATGCAATACATTTCATTAAATAAAAAATCTATATAATAAATGAGTGGGTTAATTTTACTTTTTAACGACATGTCAACAAAAGATAACTACATTCTTGAAAAGTGATTGAGCTACCCTATTAGACATACTGATGCTTCAGTTTCATTAGTCAGTTTCTATTCGGCTTACCTAACCCTAAATGTTACTAAACAAAACAACATCTTACATTAGGATGATGACAAACAAATCGAGATTAAAACTGGACAATATAAGAACATAGAAGATCTGGAGAAACACATTCAATCAAAATACCAATTTAATTCGACAAAGATTAAGATAAAGGCCAATACAATTAAAAATAGAGTGGGGAGGTATTATCTGATTTTACTTTACGAATTGATCGTCCTAACTCATTTGGGAAAGTTTTACGTTTTCCGAAGTTATAAAACCAAAAACAAAAAGCATTGGAAAGCAAATTCCGAAGATACTACCTTTCAACACTAGTAATGTTCACTGAGACTCAGCAGATGGTATGATAAGTAAATACAATGGGTATAAGCATGCAAAAACCAATACAATTTCAACGTTCAATATTTCAAATGTTCCATTGGGTCGCTTAATATCATTTGAGCCAAAACATCTTTTATACTTTCCTCTCAACCAAAGACTAGAAAGAATATGTGTTTGGTTCACTGATGAAAATAATCAACCTATTGATTTTGATGGTGCAACTGTAAGTGTTGTTTTCAATGTTAGGTTTTGAAATAAATGGATAACGAAGAGGGAGAACGAAACAGTGATTGTAAATATTGTTTCTTTTCTTTTATGCACTTGATAGATGAGTTTCGGCATGAGGTCGTAAGAAGAAGGTGTGACTGATGATAATTCTTTTATGGTTGGTTTGCCATAAACATTCATACATAATAAATGAGTAGAAGAAAGAAAATTGATTGGAATATTAATGTTCTGTTGCCTGAAAAACATACAACAAAACGTAATGGCGAACTGTTGCCATAATCAATTCGTTGTTTAATTGTTGGTCCTTCCAACTGCAGTAAATCCACTTTAGTGATTGACAATTTTAATCTTTCTCCTGGGTGGTTAGATTTGAAAAGCAAACATTTACATGTATTCTCAACAAGTTTAAACCAACCAAAGTGCTCTCAATTACAAGACATCTACAATTCTATTGAAAAAGAACTAGGAGAACCAATAGCAACATTTTCGAGAGAAGAACTTCCCCTTGATGGGTGTAAAGGCAATTCTGTAGTAGTTTTCGATGATTATATGTTAGTGAATCAAAATAATGTTCGTGATTTGTTTACATATGGAAGACATAAGAATATTGATTGTTTTCATTTAGCTCAAACATACACCTAAGTACCAAAACAGTTTATGAGAGATAATGTGAACTTCCTTTGTGTATTCTCCAAGACAATACGAATTTAAACACATTTATGATGACTTTGTATGTGGTGATTTTACGTTTGATGATTTTAGAAGTATGTGTAGTAAGTGTTGGGATGAAGATTATGGATCTATAACAATTGATATGACGATAAAATTGAAGAATGGGAAATATTGTAACAAAGTTAAAGACTTTCTTTTTACGAACATGGGTTTATGTTGTGTTTATATTATGTTTACGTTACATTTACGTTGTGTTAACGTTATGTTTACGTTTTTTCGTGTTATGTTCCTGCTGTGTTTATATTTTTTATTATTTTCTATACAATAAATGGTGAATAAAATGAAGAATCCTTATTATGTTAAGAAAACGCAAGAAGCAATTAAAATGGGAGAATATTTGAAGGACAGATTTAGAGGTTTTGCAAACAAAATAATTGATGAATATGACAAATACAAGAAACAACAACAACCGATGATTGACGCAATTGGTAACCTTGGCGAAAGACTTGAAAACAAACTAGACCAAGCTCAAGAAAATAGAAGTAAAGATCTTATTCCATTTCCATTCATACAAGTGAAGATTTGGGTATCAACAGAACATGAAACGAATCAGATGTAGATAATGTGCTTCGTGATTATGATGAGGAAACTAAGAAAAGAGAAATGAAATACATAGAAAGCCAAATCGACAATAATTATCAACAAGATGACGATTCACAAGGACTAGCAAGTCGAAAACGAAAACTGGCTTTTATTGGACCACTTTTACTGAGGTACCTAAACTACTCCAATAACAAAACCTTTGGTCTAAAATCAATTGGTGCTGAAATATTTGTTGGTGATGAACCTGTAGAATTTAGCACATTAGCCATTGATGGAAGACACTACGATCAGTTAAGCATACAAGGAAAGGACTAAGAAGCCACTGACGAATTACTGAATCTTTTTACTCAAAAGGATATATGATTCTCGATGATCTTTATGATAAATTTGATGAAGCTGATTTAGAAAATTACACCGATCTCTTACTTGAATCAAACATAATTTTTTGCAATGGGAAACCAAGATTGAGTAGAGGAGCGAAATACAAATCAATAATAAACACATCCCAGGAAAGCACTGTAGATACGTTATCAGCTCAACAATCGAAGAAGAATCGAGTTTAGAAACTAGTACACCAAAGAAAAAAAAAACACCAAGATCAAAAAGTGGTGAAGGTTTTGTAAAAGAATATAATCAGCTACCAATTTAATGCATTTGGGTGAACGATGTTAGAGAATTAATTGATCATCTAGCTGTTATCGATGGTGAAGAGAAAGCAGTGAACAATAATTTTCGGAATGAGAAAGTTTCGATAGTGAAAATGTTAACGTCAAAGTTTAATGATTTTGTGATTAATAATCCTAAAGGCACATCATACGTAATAAAATTCTTAAACATGTTACCACCATCGTGCTGCGAAAATAAGAAATATGGTAAAGGAATAGTTAATTGGGCTTTAAATAATCTTAAAATGCCTGAGCTTCACATTCCTGGTTATAACTATTGCGGAACATTTACAAAGCTCGAAGAACGATTAGAAAGAGGTGATAAGGGAATTAATAAATTGGATGAAGCTTGTAAAGAACATTATACAGCTTATCACGAAAAGAAAGAATTAAGTAAATGACATGAATGAGATAAAGTTCTACAAGATAAAACATTGGCTAATGCTTTTAGCAAAGATTCTGACTGGAAGGAAAAATTAGCATCGGCTGGTGTTTCTGGTGTTATGTACACAAAAAGGAAAATGGGTTGGGGATTGTAAATAGTTAGTTGTTAAATTTAGTTAACACTTTTGTGAATAATGGTTCATAAAAGTTTTGTCTTTAAATAAATGTGTTAATGGTGCTTCATTTAAGCTGAGTGAGGAAGAGTTGAGAGGGTTGAATATTGATCACATTTTAACCAAGAAACACGTAAGAGATAAAGAGAAGTGTTTAGCAAAGGGTCAGGGTATGACTTTAGCTTCAACTGTTGCACAAATGAAAAACTTAGTGAAACAAAAGATACATGTTTGTGATTTTATTTTTAAAGTTCCTGCGATTCTTGCTGCTATCGGTGCTATAGCAAGTCTTGCCAGAGGAGCTGCTGCAATGGCCAAAACAGTTTCAGACGTTATTACGTGGGCGGTCTCATTAAAATTCTCCGACACGGAAGTTCTTGCTGTAGAGAAGCACTATCACAAGCACGTGTTCAGAGAAGCTGTAGGAAAACAAAAACACGCGAACAGTTTGAACAAGAAAGAGGAAAGCGTTAAGGTAAACGGATCCTGGCTTCCCGTACTGCAGCGAACGACCGTCGCAGGTAGCAAGGGGAGAACCGCACCGGAAATGACCGCGGAGAAGCCCTCTGACGTTGGCGCGCCAGGTACATATGGTGTGCGGTAGCGAGCTCGGCTCCAGTTCACCACCGGCAATGGAGGGTGAAGCTTTGACAATGCCAGCCACTCGTGCTGGCGAAACGTCAAAAAATCATTAGATGAACGTCGTCCGAAGAACACGAGACAGAAGCCAATAGGCAGTTTGTCAACAAGTGGCCACGAGAGCGTTAAGAATTTTGTGTAATTATGTAGTTTGATGTTTGTATGGGCGATTCTATAAAAGGCGGTTCGTGCTTTAATTAGAAGCGTTACAGTGTTTTTGCTGCGTAATCGGAAAGAGGATAGAATACAGACGACCTTCGAGCAATGCCAGCGCAGCGGTATCGCTGTCTCACACAGACGCGGGGCGCTGATTCATACACTGAAACGGAAAGCTGAGACACGTACTAGCTTCGAGCTTCCGTTAACAGACGGCACTCGTATTTGTTCCGTTTAGTTACTAAAGAATCGTGTTTCACTTTACACACAAATTAGGTATTTTTGAATGTAGTTTTCGTTATTAATACTAAGATTTACATGTAGTTCAGATTCACCCTCTTCAAACGAAATACAATAATATGAAGGAAAATATATATTTACGTCCAGAATAAGCTGATGAAAGTAGAGCTTTTAGAATGTACTTCATCACTAGAATACCAACTATATATACAAACAGCAAAGGGCTACTTGTGCTCCCAGTTGCCCTAGGCCGGGAGTTGAGCTGGCCACTCAAGCAATGGGGTTCATCGTTCATCAAGACACTGCTGCCTAGAGCTCCGCCCCCCAATTAAAGAAGACGGGTGACAGAAGTGGAAGGGCAGCTACCACCAAGTCGCTGGAAGACGACCTGGCAATGGAACTTGGGCTACGAGAAGACATCAAAAAAATCCCGGAGATGAGATAAAAAGAAGTTGTAATAATTCCCTCCGGGATTTGCTTTAGATGGAGCCGAAGATTTTGCACCTTTTGATAATGATTTTTATTTTTGTATTCAGAGATACCGTTTGGTTAAATGATGATGGCGTCCTCTTGGGTAAAATATTCTGGAGGTAAAATAGTCCCCCATTCGGATCTCCGGGCGAGCACTACTCAAGAGTACGTCGTTATCAGAAGAAAGAAAACTGGCGTTCTACGGCTCGGAGCGTGGAATGTCAGATCCCTTAATCGGGCAGGTAGGTTAGAAATTTTAAAAGGGAAATGGATTGGTTCAAGTTTGATATAGTGGGAATTAGTGAAGTTTGGAGGCAGAAGGAACGAGACTTTTGGTCAGGTGAATATAGGGTTACATATACAAAATCAAATAGGGGTAATGTAGCAATAGATTTAATAATGAATAAAAAAATAGGAGTGCAGGCAAGCAACTACAAACAGCATAGTGAACGCATTATTGTGGGCAATATAGACACGAGGCCCATGCCTACTACAGTTGTACAAGTTTATATGCCAACTAGCTCTGCAGATTATGAAGAAATTGATGAAATGTATGGGACTTTTGGTCAGATGAATATAGGATTATATATACAAAATCAAATAGCGGTAATGCAGCAGTAGGTTTAATAATGAATAAAAGATAGGAGTGCAGGTAAGCTACTACAAACAGCATAGTGAAAGCATTATTGTGGGCAAGATAGACACGAAACCCATGCTACTACAGTTGTACAAGTTTATATGCCAACTAGCTCTGCAGATGATGAAGAAATTGATGAAATGTATGATGAGATAAAAGAAGTTATTCAGGTAGTGAAGGGAGGCGAAAATGTAATAGTCATGGGTGACTGGAATTCGAGAGTAGGAAAAGGGAGAGAAGGAAACATAGTGGGTGAATATGGACTGGGGGAGAGAAATGAAAGAGGAAGCCGTCTGGTAGAATTTTGCACAGAGCATAGCTTAATCATAGCTAACACTTGGTTCAAGAATCATAAAAGAAGGTTGTATACATGGAAGAATCCTGGAAATAGTCACAGGTTTTAAATAGATTACATAATGGTAAGACAGGGATTTAGGAACGAGGTTTTAAATTGTAAGACATTTCCAGGGGCAGATGTGGACTCTAACCACAATCTAACATATCTCTGGGAAAAAGTAGTCCTCACAGACTCCATTACTACTGACGCAGAAAATATTCGTTTCAACAGACGTCTGCTTGTATACTCTGAAAAGTAACATTACCCTCTCATCCCAGAATGTAAGGAAATCCTTACAAATATGACTAACATGACTAACATATTGAAAGGGTACAGAGAAATCCAGCACGAAATATCTTCATGTTTCCTTGACCAGTGCCAGAGTGGCTACAGAAGGTAGAAAAACTGAACTATCAGAGGCTTGTAGATAGCTCAAACTATCCCGTGAAAGCCTACTTACATAATTTCAACGATCAGCTGTCACTGAGGAATCTAGCAATATACTAGAACCGCCTGCGTGTCGCTCTCGTAGTGATCACGCAGGTTTGACACCCGTAGCTACATCATGCACAGAAGCTTTTAATCAGTTCTTCTTTCCTTCCTCTTTATGTGACTTGAATTCGAAGAATCCCAATTAAGTGTTACAATGTGAAATATCCTCTGCCGTGTACTTCAAAGTGGTTTGCGGATCATAGATTGAGATGTATATCTAGAAGTACAACGAAGTTCTATTTCGCATAAGTGGATTCACAATTCTTTACTTGATGACAGGAATTCACGATATAGGAGTCAGAATTATTTAGCTTATAACAGAAAGTTCATAGTTCCCTCAACAGTGAATTGTAAGTGTAAATGTGTCCTAGAATATTGTCAGAATCGCCTGAAATGTAGTCCATTCGTGCTTCAGACTTACAATTATATTGTTGATATCAACATAAATGAAATCCAAAAGCAGATTAACTTTCTAGAGTAATCACACTCGTGGGTTAGAGAGAGAGAAAACTATTGCTGCGGCTGGACGTGTTTTCTCCGTCGGGGCAATTGGATGCCCTGCGGCGAGTAACAGGATTAGGCGGAGCGGTCGGTAAAGTTTGCCGCATTGTGGGGTTGTGCGATTAATATGGCGCTGCGGAGTTCTGAGGTCGACTGCGGTCCCTCCGAACAGCTCGGCCGCAGAGGTCTGCGAAAGCGATATGCCGTTGCCACAATTGCAGAATTATGTTTCTCGTGGTGTCGGCGAGGCATCCCACTGAAACTGGAATCGCCAACCACGGCTTGCATTACAGTACTTACTATATCTCTTTTAAGTCATTTGCTTAACTCTAAATCGACGTGTTGAGCCCTCTGCGGAGGCAGTAAGGTTCCTGACTGAATATATAACACGGGTATTTCAACATTTCTCAACAGCATTGGTTGTTTCCGACGATACAATATGAGGTCTGAGGAAATATCACCTCCATTCACTGTTTAAGTTCTCAAAATTATTTTATTACCTACATTCGATTTCAGAGTTTTCACACCCATTTACGAAAGATGTAGCTACAATGGTTTCGCATGAAACAAACAGTACTGTCTAGAATACTCGCCTATTTGTTTTTATTTTCACAGGCGGTGCAACGAACTGGGATCGAGATATGCACGTATACAGATGGCAGTAGTCCACAAGATATAAAAGGGCAGTACATTGGCAGAGCGATCATTTGTACTAAAGTGAGTAATATGAAAGCTTTCCAATGTGATTATGGACGCACGAAGGAAATTAGCAGACTTTGAACGCGAAATGGTAGTAGGAGATACACACATGGGACACTCCATATCGGATATCGTTAGGGAATCCGCTACTCCGTGAAACACAGTGTCAAGAGTGTCGAGAATACCAAATTTGACGCATTGCCTCTCACGACGGGCAATGTGGTTGCCGACGGCCTTCGCTTAATGGCCGACAGCTGCGGCGTTTGCGTTAAGTTGCCATTGTTAACATACAAGCAAGACTGCGAGAAATAATGGCTGAAATCGGTGTGCGTTGTGAACATATAGGTTAGCACAGTGCGGAGCAATATGTCGATGACAGGCTAAAGCAGCAGACGAGCGATGCGAGTGGCATTGCTGTCAGCATGCCATTACCTGCAGCGGCGCTGCCGGGCTTTGAATCCTAGAGGACTGAAAGCCCATGCCTTGTCACACAAATCCCAGTTTTAGATGGTAGGAGTGAATGGTAGGGTACGAGTGTCCCTCAGACCCCACGAAGCCATACACCCAAGTCAGCGACAAGGAACTACGCAAGCAGGTTGCGGCTCCTTAACGGCGCTTGTTGCGTTCGCGTAGAATGGACTGGGCCCTGCGGTCCAACTAAACCGATCAGTGACAGGAAATGGTTATGTTCGAGTTGGAGATCATTAGCAGCTACTTATGGACTTCATGTTTCCAAAATAAGAAAGAGTTTTAAGGGATGATAGTACGCCATGTCACCAGGCCACAATATTCGCGGTTAGTTTGAAGATCATTTTCGACAGTTCGAACGACTTATTTGCCCACCCAGATCGTCCGACATGAATCCGTATTTGGGACGGCTGTAGAGTATAACACCCCAACGACCCCTTAATGTCAATTAAGACAGACTATCATAATATGAAGTAGGGAAGAGTTATCTTGGCAAATACGACATCTTTGCCGATAAGCTAACACCAAGAAGTCTTCATAACAGCAACATTATACATCACTGATAGTTTTTGTTATGAAAAGAGCAGGAAGAAACCTCAGATTTAATTAATGGACAAATGTCCAAGTCATAATTGCAATTAATATCTTTAAAGCTAAGTTCGAGATAATGCTAGTCAGAGATAATTTTTATACGGAAGAGAGTTGTAAGCGCAACGAAGAGATTCAATGCGCCTACAATACTCTTTCACAGAAGTAGTTGCTTGCTGGCTATCGTCCTGTAAAGACGCGCGAGAACAATTCTTGTCTTGAGAGTACGGAACGCGGCGAGATTGTTTTGTGTTCAGAAGTGTTTCTAGCGTGACGTAATTCACGAACTTCGGAAACTGATTTTCTAAGCAGAGACAGGAACTGATAGACGCGGTTAATTAAACTATATTGACGAAACTAGTGAATATTGGACTTGACATTCAAATACTAGGAACTAAAAGAAGACTGGATAGTATATCAAAGACTGCACTCAATTAGTCTCGAGTAGGACACAATTACACGACTTCACGAAGATAATACAATTACGCTGAAGAGTCAAGTTGTCGTAACTGTAAAGAAACTTAATTTTAATATAACTGACTTTACCAACCAACTGCGTGAGGGTGTGGTGCGAAAGTTATAAGGTATTTATTGGCCAAGGAACCATAAACTGTTCGTTCCAAGTGAAATGTCAAGAGTGGACTACATTATTAAGTGATTTAATCAATGATAGTTAACCAGCTACTGTTCAGCAGGGATTATTTAATCTGAATATCAAAATACCTACTTCATTGATAGAAAAGAGAACTTTTGAACATTTTTTTTTAACATTACGGAGTAGGTTCACTCAGACGTGAGTATCTGTGGATCTCGCTTCATACAGGTTCAGCAACTCCATAGCAACGAGCCGACAGCGTAGGGGAAGACTGATAATTACAATGTGTCCTCGCAATTGGTGGTGTATACGATGCGGATGAGACAAGATTTAATAACTACTACATATCCGGGCAATGAATCATTCAACCTTAAATCAGAAGAAGCATCCATCGTGCGAGATCGCATTTCTGTCTCCCTTTCACCAACGGGGACCTACGTCATCGAGTATTGTGTCTCAATTCCACTGCGAGAGCTGTGGCAGTAGCAGCTCTACGCCGTCGACAGTATCAGCACGCGGTCGGAGTGCGGAGACGCCACACAAGAGGAAGCGTGGCTAAGTATGTCTACAGGTGACTTATTTCTTGAGAGGATGACACGCAGTGTTGTTGCGCTATTCCGAACAAAATGAGATCCGGAACGATATTATGTGGTACACGATGACTTTTGACACCTCAGTGTATTAGCAAAACGTGTTATAAATGTAAATCACATATCTCTTACATGTGAGTTTACAATACAATAATATGTTAGCTTATCAGATAGAGTAGTAGTCACCCCTTTGGGAAAAAACGCACTTAGACACATTGGAGCGCTGTAAAAGGTTTAGAGCTGGTACCAAGCTTTCTTGTCCCTATCCAGTGGTGGGGTAAGTGATGTTAGTGAAGTCTGGATGTTCGAAATCCGAGCAGTAACATGTATTGCTTTGAAGACATTACACAATAACAGACAGTTGACCGATTTATTGATGTAGCAACGCGTACACGGTGAAGGACTCCTTAAACGACGCTACGAGCGATGTAGCTAACGTTCACAATCCACACCAAAACTATATGTAGAAGACTGCAGCATATTCCTAGAGTCTTCAATTAAAATGATTCTTGAAACATGCCCATAGGCTTTCACGGGATAGTTTGCATCTACTTACGTCTACATCATACTAAGAAAGCCACCTAATGTTCTGTGGCACAGGTTACTTCTCGTACCACTAACCGATTCCCCCTCCCCCTCTCTTTCCCCTGCTCCAATAGCGAATGACTCGTGGGAGGAATGATTCTCGGTAAGTCTCTGGATTAGCTCTAAATTCTCGAACTTTGTCTTCGTGGTAATTACGCGAGTTGTATGAGGGAGGAAGTAACATGTTGTCCGACTCTTCCAGGAATGTGCTTTCTCGGAATTTCAGTAGCAAACTTCTCCGTGATGCACAACGCCTCTCTTGCAATGTCTGACACTGTAGCAGATGGAACATCTCGAAAACGCTCTAGGACGTCTAAATGATCCCATGACGAAATTCCCCGCTTTTCGCTGGATCTTCTCTCTCTTTTCCATCAGTCCCTTCCTGGTAAGGATCCCATACTGACGAACAATACTTAAGAATCGATCGAGAAACACCTTATAACCCACTTTCTTCGTGTGTGAGTGACATTTCCTTAAGATTCTTCCTATGAATCTCAGTGTGGTGAGAGTTTTTCTAATGTTATTCCATTGAAGCTCACTCTTTTTAGTTACTCCTAGATATTTTGCGGCAGATACTGTTCCCAGAAGTTTATCATCAATAGTGTTGTTGTCCAGTAGTGATTTCGTTTCCTATGCATGAACATTATGTTTCATTTATTTATGTCCAGGATCAACTACTTTTTACTCAGTCATTATATACATCGTATACAGTAACGGTGTTATCACACTTCCATATGGTACTCCGGAGAATACCGTTACATTTGTCGATTTTGTCCAGTTACGAGCGACACCTGAGACATGTCTGCAAGGAAGTCTTGAATCCAATCCCAAATCAGGCCCGATTTTCGATTTTCTTTTCACCAAACAGCAATGTGGGACGCTGTCAAATGCCTTTATCAAGTCAAGGAACGCTGCATCAACCTGAGTACCGTTATAAACAGCTCTGTGGATCTCACGGAGGAACAGAGCGAGCTGCGTTTCGGAAGCTCACTTTTTGCAGAATCGTTGTTGATTTTTATAGAGGAGGGTTTCGTTCTCCAAAAACTTCATGATTCTTGACCATAAAATATGTTCCATAATTTTACAACGGATGTACGTCAACAATATTAGGTCTGTAATTATGTGGATCTGTCCTGCGGCCCTTCTTGAACCCAGGATTGACTGATCTTTTTTACAGTCATTAGCTACCCTTCGCTGCTCCAGCGGTCCACAATAAACTGCTGCGAGAAGGTGAGTAAATTCTTTCGCATAATCGTTGTAGAATCTGGTAGGTATTTCATCCGGTCCTGGTGGCTTTGCACTAGTAGCTCAATATCTACCAATTCGACCTTCACTCTGTGAAAAGAGGAACTGTGATTGGAAGGCCGAATTCAGAACGGCGGCCTTCTCTTTGTTAGCTTTCCTTTCGGTGCCAGTATACAATAATACGCAAATAATTGGAATAGGCAAGTACTAAGGGATGGCGGAATACGCTTGAAGTTCTCTAATGGTATAGATTCAGCAATAAGGAATAACTCAGTAGGCAGTACAGTTGAAGAGGAATGGATATCTATAAAAAGGGTTATCACAGAAGTAGGTACAAGGAAAGTAACTGCAAAGAAACCATAGGTAACATAAGAAATACTTCAGTTCATCTATGAAAGGAGGAAGTACAAAAATGTTCCAGGAAACTCAGGATACAGAAATACAAGTAAAAAAATGGGTCAAATGGCTCTGAGCACTATGCGACTTAACTTCTGAGGTCATCAGTCGACTAGAACTTAGAACTAATTACACCTGACTAACCTAAGGACATCACAAACATCCATGCCCGAGGCTGAATTCGAACCTGCGACCGTAGCGGTTCCTCGGTTCTAGACTGTAGCACCTAGAACCGCATGGCCACCCCGGCCGGTAATACAAGTCTCCCAGGAATGAAATAAATAGGAGGTGGAGTGAGCTAAGACTAAATGTCCATGAAAAATGTGAAGAAAAAAAAGAAAAAAGAAATCTCTGTCGGAACGATAGACTCAGCCTACAGAAAAGTCAAACAACCTTCGATGGGACATTAAAAGAAAGGGTGGTAGCAATAACAGTGCAACAGGTAGTCCTCTGCTAAATACAGAGAGTGGATAGGTGGAAATAATAATTTGAAAGAATCTATGAAGAGGAAGATTAGTGTGATGTGATAGAGGAGAAGCAGGAGTCGATTTAGAAGAAATAGAGGATCCAGTATTATTATGAGAATTTAATAGAGATTGGGAGGACTTAAGATCAAATAAGGCAGAAGGGATAGGTAACATTCCATCAGAATTTCTAAAATCATTATAGGAAGTGGCAACAAAACAGCTTTTCTAGTTGGTGTGTGGAATGTATGAGTCTGGCGATATATCATCTGACTTTTGGAAAAATATCTTCCACACAATTCCGAAGACTGCAAGAGCTGTGCAAGAATTATCGCACAATCAGCTTAAGCATCCAAGTTGCTGACAAGAAGAATATACAAAAGAAGGAAAAGAATATTGAGGATATGCTAGATAACGATCGGTTTGGCTTTAGGAAAGATAAAGACGCGAGAGAGGCAATTCTGACGTTTCGCTTGATAATGTAAACAAGAGTAAAGAAAACTCAAGACACGTTCGTAGGATTTATCGACCTGGAAAAAGCGTTCGACAATGTAAAATGTTCCCAATACTGAGAAAAATAGGGGTAAACAATAGGGAGAGAAAGCTAACATGTAATACATTCAAGTATCAAGAGGGGGTAATAAGAGTGGACGACCAAGAACGAAGTTCTACGGTTAAGAAAGGCATAAGAAAGGGATGTAGTCTTTCGCCCATTCTATTCAAACAGTATATCGAAGAAGCGGTGATGGAAATAAAGTGAAATCATCGAATGGCATTGTTGGCGGGGATGTGACAGTCGGGTTCAGCCGCCAAGTGCAAGTTTTATTTCAGGTGGCTGCCCCATTGGGCTACTTTCGGCTGATGATGGGGATCAAACAAGGATGAAGACAACACAACACCCAGTCCCCGAGCGGAGAAAATCTCCAACACGGCCGGGAATCGAACCCGGACCCAGTGCATGGGAGGCAAGCACGTTACCACCCATTTAAACAGGCGGACAATGGAAATTAAAGAAAGGTTGAGGGGTGGGATTAAAATTGAAGGTGAAATGTTATCAATGGTACGATTCGCTGATGAAATTGCTATCCTGAGTGAAAGGGAAGAAGAATTACTTGATCTGCTGAATGGAATGAACAATGTAATGGAAACAGCATATGGACTGAGAGTAAGTCGAAAAAAGATGAAAGTAATAAGACCTAGCAGAAATGAGAACAGCGAGCTTGATGGTCATGAAGGAGATGAAGTTAAGGAATTCAGCTACGTGGGCAGTAAAGTAACCAATGGCGGGCGGAGCAAGGAAGACATCAAAAGCACACTAGAAATGCAAAAAGAGCGTTACTGGTCAAGAGATGTCTATTAGTATCAAACGTAGAACTTAATTTGAGCATGAAATTTCTGAAAATATACGTCTGGAGTATAGCACTGCAAGGTAGTGAAACATGGGCTGTGGGAAAACTGGAACAGAAGAGAATCTAAGCATATGAGCTGTGGTGCTACAGACGAATGTTTAAAATTTAGGTGGACTGGTAAGGTTATGAAGGAGGAGGTTCTGCGCAGAATGGGAGGGAAAAGGAGTATGTGGGTAACAGGAGAAGGGACAGGATAATAGGACATCTGTTGAGGCATGGTACGAGAGGGAGCTCTAGGGCAAAAAAAAAAAAAGTGTAGTGGAAGACAGAGACTGGAATACATCCACCACAAACAATTAGGGGCATGGGTTGCAAGTGTTAGTCTGAAATGAAGAGGTTGGCACAGGAGAGGAATTCGTGGCGGACTGCAGCATCAAACCAATCAGGAGACTGCATCCAACCAGTCAGAAAACTGATGGCAAAAAAAAAAAGCTTCTCTGAGTGAATGAACATGTTTTCGAACCGCTTATTGATTTTACTTAAGACCAAAATATCTTACTGATTTACTCAGTTCGGATGACAAAATTTTACTTTCAAAGTCGTTGAACGCTCCTCTCATTGCTCTTCTTACGCTCATTTTCGCTTCGTTCAACTTTTGTTTGTGAGATAGGTTTCAGCTTTTCTTGTATCTGAGATGAAGCTCTCTTTGTTTACGGGGCAGTATTATGAAGCTGCTATTAAACCACAGTGGGTCTTCCTCATCCCTTAAGACCTGGCTTGGAACTTATTTTACTAGGTCATACTAAACGATGCTTTTGAATTTTTATTCATTTCTACTCCACATCATCATGCTCATCACTGAATATTTGAAGTTGACTACCAAATATTCCGCAGTTTGTATCCTGTCATTCTTGTTAAGGGAAAATATCTTCCTACCTTCCTTAACAAACCCTACATATAGTTGCTGTCAAAGCTTTATGATCAGTGGTACCTCCCTCTACATTAAGGAGTCTCCCTAGCTGTTCACTGTAATTTTCAGACAAGACAATCTGAATAATGTCACACTAATCCCTTTCTGTGGAACAAGTTTTGGTTGTATGACTCCGCCAAGCAATACCTGGCAAATTGAGGTGCACCCCATTGCAACAGCATGATCAGGAAAGTTATTAACGATATTCGTAAGCATTCTGCCATTACAGTTCCTCACCAGCCGGTCTATAAAAGCATCCGGTTACCTTTTTTTGACAGATCTTCGATGCCTACGTTGACCAACATAAATTCACACTCGGGATCCGTGAAAAGGTTGCTGGATATATCGTGTTCTTTACTGCCATAAATACACCGAAACCTTTGAGTACTGACTTATTCTTGCAATAAATATTTCAATTTGAACTTAGGATTTCTTGCTGTTTGCGTTTGGTTTCAACCAACATTCTGTTCATAATACTATCTAGGCAATATACAATGACGTGACAAAAGTTATGATATAGCAATGTCCTATATACATATGGCCGTACTGTCGCGTACACAAGGTATAAAAGAACAGTGCATTGGCGGATCTGTCATCTGTAATTAGGTTATTCATAGGAAAACCTTTCCCATGTGATTCTGGCAGCACGACTGGAACTAACAGAACGCAGAATGGTAGTTGGAGATAGACGCATGGCACATTCAGTTCCTGATATCGTTTGGCAATTAAATATTATGAAATCTACAGTGTCAAGAGTGTGCTCGAAAATACCAAATTTCTGCCATTGCCACGCATCACGAGAAATGCAGTTGCAGAAGACCTTCCGTTAACCACCGAGAGCAGAGGCGTTTGTGAAGAGTTGTGATTGCAAACAGAAAAGAAACAGTGTGTGAAATACACTCCTGGAAATTGAAATAAGAACACCGTGAATTCATTGTCCCAGGAAGGGGAAACTTTATTGACACATTCCTGGGGTCAGATACATCACATGATCACACTGACAGAACCACAGGCACATAGACACAGGCAACAGAGCATGCACAATGTCGGCACTAGTACAGTGTATATCCACCTTTCGCAGCGATGCAGACTGCTATTCTCCCATGGAGACGATCGTAGAGATGCTGGATGTAGTCCTGTGGAACGGCTTCCCATGCCATTTCCACCTGGCGCCTCAGTTGGACCAGCGTTCGTGCTGGACGTGCAAACCGCGTGAGACGACGCTTCATCCAGTCCCAAACATGCTCAATGGGGGACAGATCCGGAGGTCTTGCTGGCCAGGGTAGTTGACTTACACCTTCTAGAACACGTTGGGTGGCACGGGATACATGCGGACGTGCATTGTCCTGTTGGAACAGCAAGTTCCCTTGCCGGTCTAGGAATGGTAGAACGATGGGTTCGATGACGGTTTGGATGTACCGTGCACTATTCAGTGTCCCCTCGACGATCACCAGAGGTGTACGGCCAGTGTAGGAGATCGCTCCCCACACCATGATGCCGGGTGTTGGCCCTGTGTGCCTCGGTCATATGCAGTCCTGATTGTGGAGCTCACCTGCACGGCGCCAAACACGCATACGACCATCATTGGCACCAAGGCAGAAGCGACTCTCATCGCTGAAGACGACACGTCTCCATTCGTCCCTCCATTCACGCGTGTTGCGACATCATTGGAGGCGGGCTGCACGATGGTGGGGCGTGAGCGGAAGACGGCCTAACGGTGTGCGGGACCGTTGCCCAGCTTCATGGAGACGGTTGCAAATGGTCCTTGCCGATACCCCAGGAGCAACAGTGTCCCTAATTTGCTGGGAAGTGGCGGTGCGGTCCTCTACGGCACTGCATGGATTCCTACGGTCTTGGCGTGCATCCGTGCGTCGCTGCGGTCCGGTCCCAGGTCGACGGGCACATGCACATTCCGCCGACCACTGGTGACAACATTGATGTACTGTGGAGACATCACGCCCCACGTGTTGAGCAATTTGGCGGTACGTCCACCCGGCCTCCCGCATGCCCACTACACGCCCTCGCTCAAAGTCCGTCAACTGCACATACGGTTCACGTCCACGCTGTCGCGGCATGCTACCAGTGTTAAAGACTGCGATGGAGCTCCGTATGCCCCGGCAAACTGGCTGACACTGACGGCGGCGGTCCACAAATGCTGCGCAGCTAGCGCCAATCGACGGGCAACACCGCGGTTCCTGGTGTGTCCGCTGTGCCGTGCGTGTGATCATTGCTTGTACAGCCCCCTCGCAGTGTCCGGAGCAAGTATGGTGGGTCTGACATACCGGTGTCAATGTGTTCTTTTTTCCATTTCCAGAAGTGTAACTGCAGAAATGGACCCAAGGTGTCAACAAGGCGCTGTGCAAGTTGGTGGTTGCTTCATAGTGATGTGATTGTAATTTGAATAGAATGAGCTGGGTCCTCTGGTCCAAATGGATCGATCATGGCTATTTTCGGCTACTTGGTGATTTCTATGGGTAGCAAAATCACAGAGTCACCGGGCCACAATTGCTCGTGATTGGTTTGAAGAATATTCTGGACAGTCCGAGCGTTTATGGTACATAATGGAGAGTTTAGGTCGGTCACGAAATCCTGACCGGCAGCACTTTCGCAATTGCGGACGGCTACTGAGGCAGCACAGCTCAGCATTTCAGCAAGGGACTGCCAACGACCTATTGACTCCATCCCATGTCGAGCTGCTGGATTACGAAGGCTAAAAAGAGGTCCGAGACAGTATTTGGAGGTATTCAATGACCTCAGTGTGAACTTCAATAAACATTACTAATTCCGGTACCTTTATTTGGATGTTCCTGCAGTTTACTAATATTATATTAACTTTTCTATAATCTATATGCCTATCACTTGTTCGCTCATCACCTCCATGACGCTCTTCCATGGGTCAAAGCATTCGGTATCCCCTCTTGGCCGTATCTTGTAATATTTCCATATATTTTGACAATGTTCTGTACTGGGAGGGAAATAATAACTTCTACTCTTTGTAAGCGGCAACAGCTGTAGTAGTAGACTGTGCTGAAACGATTGTTTCGCGCATGTGTTATGTAGAGAACGTTGAGATGACAAATGGTTACTATTGTGGTACAGAGATGACCCAAAACAAATTGGAGCCCCTCCACGCCCACTCTGGAATGATGGCTAACACGAAAGGTCTACTGCCATTTCTGCATAATGGTTTGTTTTCACTAAATTGACCTCGCAGGATGTGGTCACTACGATGTTTGCGTACATCTAGTTAGGGTTAACCGTTAATACGCGCTCATCTGGAAATAGATTGGATGGAAAGTTGAACGTAGGATAGCAGTTTGAAGGGCAGAGGGGAAAAAGTGCCCAGGCAAGAACCAAGGGAAAAAGAAAACCTCTGCGGTAGTTGGGTCGGGTAGTAAGAGTAGTGGCGGTTTTCTTGCAGCATACGACAGGTCATGCATGGGTAATCTTTGTACGTAGAGGGTAACGCGCACGTTGATACCTTTGTCATTCTGCGGTGGTGTTAGTGGCCGGCTGCCGGTGGGTGCTGGTGTTGATTTGTCTGTCAGAGTCAGCATGCCTGTAACAGGTTCATCATCGTTTTGTATCCGATACATGATATATCACATTCACAGTGTAGGCTAATGTTGGCGGTTTGCTTGTGCGTCAGTGTGCGAGCTTGTCGGTTTCCCCATCGTAGCCTGTTGGTCGGCTTTAATAGCAGTTGACATATCCAATGTTGCTAATATGCAGGGGCTTGCCGACTTTTTCGCTTTTGGGGGTATGTTAGTTTGCGTAGTTGGCCGCTTATGATTCCACCTGTGGTTGTGGCTAATCACAGTCTCATTCTGGAGTAAGGACGCTGAGAAAATATAGTGGATAACAGTATGAAACCACAGGTGTGAAGGGAAAGCTTAAAACGGCTGGGTCACAGTATAAAAACTTTTTCCATAAGGAAATATTGTTTGTGAATCTGAACTTGTAAAAATACCACCATAAAGTCAACTTCCGCTACATTATGTGGCAAGTTGTAATTGAGAATCTAATTCGCAATATGTACGCAACATACTACTCTATGATTTGTAGCTAACTGCTGTTCGTTTACCATCGCAATTCCTCTCCTATTGCTGCGTCGTATTCTCAACTACTTGAAACGGAAACAAGGCACTTGGCATGGACGTCACTCCCTCAAAACGTATTGTACCTTCGGAGAACCAATTATGACAGTGCAATTTCTCCTGATAAGAGGATATACGAGTGACATACTTTCAGTCTTAAAGAAGAATGTAGTAATCCTAATTCGAAAACAGATCTGGACAAGTGTGAATTCAACGGAAATGGAAGTTTTAAAGTGTTACGGTTACAAATTTCTGGCACGAATTATTTACAAGATACTGGAATCCTGGAGAGAGTGGTAAGAGCTGAGCATTTAGGAGATCAATGTGGGTTCTCGAAAAATTTACGCCTTATCTTAGACTGAAGAAAGGCAAAGATACCTCCACGGAATTTGCAGAGTTCCTCTGTGGGCAATGTTGGGTGAACTACAGTCTTTGAAATTCTGACGACATCAGTGATGAACTACAGGGAGGTAAAAATTACTTATAACTGGCAAGGAAAACAGACGCAGTTATAAGACCGAAGAATATAAACTTGAGACAGTAACATACAAGGGAGTGCGAGAGGGTTTTAGCCCACGCTCGATGTTCTTCAATCTGTACATTGAATAAGCTTTAAGCTAATCGATGATAAATAAGGAAGGTGAACTAAAACTTAGTGAGATGATATAAGAACGGAAAGGTTTGATGGTGACAATATAGATCTCTAGGACGGTAAAGGACTTAGAGGCAATTTTGAAGGAAATTAATCATATTTGAAAAAAGGTTACGAAAAGAACAGTAACAGAATAAAAACAACGGTAATGGAATGTCGTAGATTAAAACAACCGATACTGAGATAGTTCGATTTTGAAGTAAAAGAGTTTTTCTAGACGATCATATAAGGAGATGTAAAATGGAGACTGACAATATCAAGAAAAGTGTTGCTGAAAAAATTAAATTTGGTAATACCAAATGTGTGTCAAGAAGGTCTTTTGAAGATCTTTAGCTTTCTACGGAAGAAGAAAGGAAGATTAAGGTTCCTCGTCCTGTCGACATTGATGTCACCAGGGACGAATTTATATTGATGTGTTATTTAAGCAAAACAGACAATAAACGAATAAAAGCTTCTGAAATGTGATGCTATAGAGGAATTCTAATCATTGGTACTTGTGATATGTAATGAGGTATTGAATCATATTATTGGTTATGCGAAAATCATACTACATATATCAGACATATCATAATTCTTATTTACACATATAGCCGATAATTAAGTAAAGTGTCCCACCTTCTATCTGTGTGTTAAAGCTAGTCTGAGGGCCGACTGCACTATCGCCGACTAATAGCTAACAGCGGTCAAGTCAGCATTTAACCGTGAGTAACTCGATATTGGGCTGCACCAACTTCGATCAAAGTTAATCGAGGGATATGATCGCGATTAAAGTTAACCGAGCTCGAAGGGTCGATTATCTTGAACTGATCGCGGTTAACTTATTATAAAAACGTAACACGGCAGAGCATTTTGACGTTTTACATGGCATAGATGACAAAGAAATGCTATATCATCAACATATAAATCGTCGCAAACATGTTGATGGTCTTGTGGAAAGGGAAAATCCTTTCGAAGATTACGGTGACCGGAAATTTGAAGAGAGGTCTCGTCTTCCAAAATAAACAGTGTGGTGGTTATTGGATCAAATCCACGATATGTTTGAATTTACAACTTACCGAAATAATCCGGTCTCGCCCATGAACAGACTTCTGATGACATTAAGGGCATACCAAACTGGAGCTTTTAATATAGTTATTGGTGACAGTGCTACAAATAATTGCAAGTGAAGTGTCGGGAATCACAGGAACAATGTCTCGTCAGTATATAAAGTTTCCTTCTCGAGTGGAAATACACTCTGTGATGGATGGTTTCAACACACTGTATGGATTTTCTGGAGTCATTGGCACAGTGGATGGTACTCACATAACGATTCAGTCACCTGAGGGACAGAACGCAGAACTTCTCCTCAATAAGAAATCATATTTCTCCTATAATTCTCAAACAATCAGTGACCACAATTTAATAATACGTTACATTGTGGCCCGGTAGCCTGGCTCTGTGCATGATAGTACAATATTTCGTAATTGAGCTCCAAGGACACAGTTTGAAAATGGTGAAATACCAGACGGTCACTTAGTAGGTGATAGTGCCTATGCATGCAGACCTTACTTATTGACACCACCTTCAAATCCACTTTTATCTATGGGAATGTGGTGTAATCCACAAAAGACAATGGCCATTATAGTGAGTATGGCTGTCTTGCACAATATTGCAAGGAGCACAAGGAAGGAAGTGTCACCAAAAGATACAGAAATTATGCGGCTGCTGAGGGTAGAGGGGCCCCGATATCAACGATAATGAGTCAGGATCTCCCTGTCAATAAATGTATCGTGATGACACATTACCAGTACGAGCAGGTTTGTCGCACTATAATTGATGAATATTTTCACTGAGGTAAACAATTACTTAATACTTGTAAAATATGTAATTATTTTTATTTGAAATTATAATAGTGCACAAGTAACAGAATGTTTCTTTAACATTTACATTAGATTCAATAGAATTCTTCCTCTTCCAATATTATAATTTTTCTTTTAGTGCCAAAATTTGGAGATTTTTATTCTCATTTCTTTCATGTGTTGCCTCTTCATAATATCCAGCTGCTGCTGGAGTACATCCACCCCCTTCTGAATCACACTGTTCAGTGTACAGGAGGAAGTTGGTTCTAGTCACGGTGGCGTCCTTTTCCGACTACGTTTCTTGTGCTCCTACACTTGAAGGTTTGGAGAAGGGTTGTTAAACATTCTCCATAACAACATGTGCTCGAATCAGGCTTTCGCCAGCTTCAGAAGAACTTACAGCTCAATGACTGCTTTTGGTACTGCTGTCCTTTAGATCCATTATTACACTATACTGTAAATCCGAATCAAAGGTAAAAAAAATGTCGTGTGGCCTCCCGTCGGTTAGACTGGTCGCCTTGTGCAGGTCTTTCGATCTGACACCAGTTCGGCGACTTGCGCGTCGATGGGGATGAAATACTGATGATTAGGCCAACAAAACACCCAGTCCCTGAGGTGAAAAAAATATCCGATCCAGCTGGGAATAGAATCTGGGCCCTTAGGATTGACATTCGGTCGCGCTGACTACTCAGCTCTGGGGCGGACATCAAAGGCATTTTCCGTGGCTTCAGTAATGAGCCAACTATTTCCAGTAGTTTTGCCTCGATTGAACTCTTTTTAGGTACTGGTACTGCCTTTCCTCCTCCTGTTTTATAGTCTTGAACCTTTCTTTTGAACCAAATCCTTCCGCAACCTCCACTTCAAATTCTCGTAACGTGCTTTAAGCCTTTCAGGCCTGCTTTTTGTTACTCCTGAAATGGATATATTTTTTAGTAGCTCATATTTTGGTTGTGTATATCTTGAATTGTTATTCAATATTAATCTAAGTATCATGTAAAATTGTGTTTTAATTTACAGTAGTAACTGATATTTATTGATTTATCATTCAAATAAAATTTTATCTTAGCTGGAGTTGAATTAGATTGTGTTGCTATATTTTCTCATGCATCCAGTTTTTCCTTAACTGCGCAACCACCCGTTTTATTACACTGTAATATACTTCAATTGGAGGCAACCAACTCCAAAAGTGTGTCTACTTCGAATTTGGAAAAAGTCAGTGTCCTTTTATTGTTCTCCACAGTGCAGTAACAACGCTCACGTTACGCCAACAACATGAAAAGCGCGCGTAACTACCACAGACCAAGGCGGTTACAACACTCTTGCCACAGGAAGACATTATCTTTGCATTATATGGGCACTTTCCTTTGTAACAGGGAGTTAACTGTGGTTAAACTCCCGATTAGGTAACTGTGTTTTGGTGATCGGCGTTTAACGTTGGTGCAGCATAGAGACAACTTAATCGTGATTAAGTTTTAACCGTGATCACGGGACCCTCGGTTATCTTGCTTTCTTCTCGTCATTGGTGCAGTCGGCCCTGAGAATCTCAGGGGCTATTGGTGAGATTTTGATGCGGTTTTCCCTAATATATAATTTATTGTTTGGAATAATGATGAGTGTGTACCGGTTCGATATATAATGGGCGTAGGAAGTGACATCTCGTGGCAATGATGAGAGCTACGAACTGGTCAGGTGGAGACAAGGCGGTATAAGCGATGGACACTAGTCGCATCTCTAGGGCAGCGAAGCTAGACCAAAATCTATACATTTTATAAGTTAACGTCCTCCACCGTATTTTTGTGTCTGTCTTAGAGGTCTACCATCAGGTACTATTACACAGATTTAATGCAGTTTTCAGTGACAGATGGAGTGATGCGCAAGGAAATATTGTATATATCTGAAGATATTATTAATAAGTCGCCGGGCGGTGGATATTTACTGCTACTTCTGCGAAGCCGACGCAGGTCGCTGTTTCCACAATAATTCAGTATGAATGCCTTCTACCCTTACACGCTGACCGAATGACAAGCGAATATACTGCGTAAATTATTACGAATTATACCACATTTAACATGCAGTCGGTCCTTCGATTACTACTTGGAAATATTCTGACAGGCTAACCGGACCAGAGGCAAAGAAAATATAGAAACTTTTTACACTCTCATTCTTACCTTTCCACAGCAGTTACGAATCCTCACCAACCGCAGGCGGCATTGGCATCTCAAAGGAAGGAGCCCATTGGTTATGCAGGAGAGATCTAGAGATCTGAGGAGGTGTGAAGCATATCAGAGGCGGCCTGATTCGGTGGAACGTTCTGAGGAGGGCTCTCGGGGAGTCTGCGTCTGCAGTGGCTCTGAGAGAGGGTCTCTGGGGGTGGGCGAGAGAGCGGCCGCCCCTAAAGGAAAACTGGAAGATCGGCTCTCAACGCGTATGGAGAGTCAGTAGTCCGATCACCTGACTGAGGAACGAAAGACCAGCGGTGTCCATAAATTATCTTTACAGCTTAAGACTCTAATACGTTTAAAACTATGCTTATATTAACAAATGGTTTTCAACATGTGATAAGTTTTGTTTACGCATTCATACACATCAGTGTGTGGACCTTTGATGGCAGCTGATGGCACGGCAATACCTTCATGTCCTGTAGGTCTTTACTCTTTGTTCGGTACACCAAATCCTTTATAAATCAACATAGAAAGGAGTCTAGAGGTATGAGGTCAGGGGATCGTTACGGTCATCGAGTCGGACAATGTCCTCCAATCCACTTATCTGGAAACTTGTCATGTAGAAACTAATGGATATTTAGCGACCAGAGGGGTGGTGCCCCATGCTGCTGGAATAGGAGACCAGGTTGCAGATTTTCCAATTTTGGCACAATAAACCCTTTCCAGGTAAACATCAACTTTTACGACAGGATCGATGAAAAAGCATCGACTAATAATGCAGTTGTGCATCAGTCTTCACCAAAAACTAACCTTGAGACTGTATCTTACCATTCCACGTATGACATGAGGATGCTGTTAACCCTTTATATGAACGTTATTACAATTCAGTTTTCCTCATCGAAGAAACAAATCTTTTCAAAAAGTAATTTTGTGCTTCAGTCTTTCTTAGTATACTCATTGCAAACTGTTCGCACTGGGGTCTGTCCGATGGCTTTAATACCTGAAGCAACTGCACTTTGTAGGCATATAGTCGTAACTTCTTGTGCAAGACGTTGTACACCGTTGGTTGTCCCATTTTCAACTCTCTGACCGCCGTACACATCAGTTTCGTCGGTATCCTTACGAATGCCTGCATTATGTTGTCCACGTTTGCGTCTGAATTAGGTGTTCAAATGGTTCAAATGGCTCTGAGCCCTATGGGACTTGACATCTGTGGTCATCAGTCCCCTAGAACGTAGAACTACTTAAACCTACCTAACCTAAGGACATCACACTCATCCATGCCCGAGGCAGGATTCGAACCTGCGACCGTAGCGGTCAGGCGGTTCCAGACTGAAGCGCGTAGAACCGCACGGTCACACCGGCCGGCGAATTAGGTGTGCGACCCGCCTTCATTTTAGGGAGAACACTGGCTGTTTCCATTATTGACTTGTGCCATGTCTGAATAGCGATGGGAGCCGCGGTTGCCTTCCCTACAGTGTTCGAAAGTTTCGTTGCACTTCGTTATCCGACGTCATCTGTATTAACCAGGCGACACACTGAGCTTTCTCCTGTAGCGTCGATGTTTATCACTTTTACAAGTTCAGTTTTGCGTCAACATTCGTTACCTCGAAAATGAAAAGAAAAAACAAGGCTTTATATCGTATCTTCCGACATGTTAAAAAACATTTGCCGGCCGCGGTGGTCTCGCGGTTCTAGGCGCGCACTCCGAAACCGTGCGACTGCTACGGTAGCAGGTTCGAATCCTGCCTCGGGCATGGATGTGTGTGATGTTCTTAGGTTAGTTAGGTTTAAGTAGTTCTAAGTTGACTCCCATAGTGCTCAGAGCCATTTGAACCATTTGAAAAAACATTTCTTAATATCTGTCATGGTTTTAAGGTTACTAAGGTTTCAAGTTGTAAAGATAATTTATTGTTTCCCTGTACACTGTTGGTCCATAAAGTATGAAGGCGATACGCAGCAAGCTTCAGTAGAACGAGAAATGTGATAAATGCTTGATATGCCTAGGATAAGCATTTCCACGTAATCACACAACGTATGTATGAGCTATTCCATCTACATTCTATACTCAAGTATATACGGTGCTATGTTCAAGTAAATACTGTTCCCAGGTCGGTATTAGCAGCCCTAAGACATATGTTCGCTATATTTCTCAGTGGTTAGTGCTCTTCTCTTCCTGGTGGCACTGAGAATACGACATAGGTCAGTTGGTCGCTCGTTGGAGCCACTGGAAAAAGCGGTCGCTTGCTCTATTGGGAACAGAGGTTCCGCAATCTTTCCAATGCTGATGGCGTATCGGCCGGCCGAACACACTATGGGCTCGTGGTTCTGCAGCACTGTGGAGTCTAGAGACGGTGCAACCTGGACCTACTGGCAGTGACTAAAAATGGGTCAACTCAACTCTGAAGCACAGAAGGAGCTTCAGACTAAAACAGGTACTGTGTCGTGTGTAGCCAAATCGCCATTTTCTAATTATGACTGACTGGTCGTGTGCCCGTAGAATGATTTAAACTGTTGTGACTTAAGAAGTCGGGATTAGCACGGAAGGTCAAGGCCCCTATAATGTCACTCCTTAAACGCAACAACTAGTAGATCAATAATTTATTCCAGACCACATTTATAAAACCTAACATACAATCAACACGTGGCCGTCTTAAAGCAATCTCCAACATGACCAATGGCTTGCTTCTCAAGGGAGCAGCAAATTAGAATTACTTAATAAACAATAAATCTGAAATAAAAGGGTAGCTCAGATAGTTCTTTTTAGCAATAACGACCCACACAATACGTTACACTCAATTAATTCATTGGCAAGCAAATTTAAAAAGTAAAAAAAATACATGAGAGGGGTTAAATTTTAATCATACGGGCAGTGACCCCAGGCTGCCCTGGGCAAAAGGTGACTTAAATTAAAATTCAGGAAGCAGCAGACCAGCCGTCCAAAACAACACCTAAATGTCGGGATCCAACCGTGACTCACTTTCCATTAGACGACACATCACAGCTTCTGCGCACCGAAGCAGAACGTGTCTCCACTCCCACACACTCCAACTCGCAAAAAGACTGGAACACAAACAGACCACAGGAAACACGGCAAACACGAAGCAAACATCAATTAAAATAAATTAACTAATAAATAGTAATATAATTTTAAAAAAAGTAAGTGGTTTCAATAAAACGTGTAAAATATCAGATATTTACATAATTAGACAAAGAATATTTGCATATCTCATTAAGGCCGACAATGTGTACAAAATGAAATGTAAATAATTTCAAGATAATATTACGATATTCAAATGCAGAACTTCAACACAAACCAGCTTTTGTACACTTTAATTTCCTTGCATAGGTCTGCAATTTACTGCGAATAGTGTAAGCTTGATATGCAGAAAATTACAACTAGACTATGACGTAATATCTTCAATAGCTTACAGTTACTACATCTGATTTACTCAAAGGAAGTAGTGGCTGCTGGCCTCCTTGCGTTCCTTCCCGGCTGCTCTTACTTGAATACCACAAATATTAGGGCGACCAACCGACCAACAAGTGGCAGTCGCTACAAGGCAAATGGTTTCACGAAACGAAGGCACAAAATCCATCTACAACTCGGATGAAGAGCGTTGTTCGCGATGGTCTCGAGGAAATGGCCTTGTCCGAGGAAACAGGCACCAAAGCAAGGCGACGAGCAGCGCCCAGAGTTGACATCAGACAGGTGCACCACAAACTCGCAATTGTCCTTCAAAGTACACCGACCGCGCCGCTGCTGGCCTAGCCCGAGTATTTTGCTCCTTCGTCCCCTCAAGGACGTCCTACCGCCTCGTAGCGAGTTCCACAACCAACTCCCCGAATGCCAACACCCGCCGCCGGATCACAATAGGGACAAAGATCGTAGTGGAGTCTGGTAATCGATAGTCGTCCAAAGAGCTGGCGCGCCAGAAAAAGCGCACCACGGCTCAACTGTGTTAACGGATCTGGCAATACATTTTGTCCTCTAGTTCTACATAGTGATTTCATGTGAATGCACGTTGCGACTGGATAATTGTACGATTATCTTTAACCATCTATGAATCGGACGGATATTTTAATGTGCTCTAACCGTAGCCAAAGGGCGGCACGTGGCTAATACGTAGTGGGCTTGTTAAACCTATACAAAAGTATTGCTGTACTGTCTGATCGCACCAAGAAATTCACATTTCGTGCCGTTAACATTCACCAGTTTCAAGGTAGCCTGTGACCTGTCATGCGCACTTAGTGGTGAGCAGTGACTCGAGTATCCAGGCCTAGGTGACTGCGCTAAGCTGATTCGAAATAATTGGGCTGCTGCTAAAGTTCTTCTTTTTCAATTATACTCAAAGTGAATATTGATGGTCCTGACTCAGTGCTGTTCTATACTTGTTGCACCTATTGGTCTCCTATGTTATAATGCTGAACACAGTGCAACATTCTGATAAAACATCTTCTTAAGTGTCTTGAATTTTGTTGTAACACTATATATAATTTTAACTGGTGTCCTGAGTTCACTGTACGAACTTGTTGTTTAAAGCTGTAATATTGAACACAGCGCTAAAATTTTAATTAAATATTCTTTTGGTGATAATTTCATGAGCCTAAAGACTGCAACTAATTGTAAATCCGTATTCTCGAATTTGCGGTAAGTTTAAGTCAATCAGTCGATTCGAAACTTCTTTTTCCTATAGGCCTGCCGAGTACCACAATAGTGTGCAGCGGGATACTTATTGGTAAATCGCGTTTGAATGTGTGTTCATCTGTCTCCTGTTAGGATAAACGTCAGTCAGTATGCGTGACAAGTCGACAGCAACAGTTTCGTGGTCTATCCAAAAGGCGGTTGAACTGGAATGACAAAAGTCATGGATAGCACCTAATATCGTGACGTACTTCCATTTTCCGAGGTACTGCAGAAATTCGACGCGGCGCAGACTCAACAAGACGTTGGAGGTTCCCTGAAGAAATATTCAGCCACGCTGCCTCTATAGCCGCCCATAGTTACTTTGTGCATTCTCTGCAGGACTTTTTGCACGAAATGACCTCTCGATTATGTCCCATTAATGCAGTATGGGATTTATTTCAGGCAACTTTCATTTACAAATCATTTACTCGAGTTGTTCAGAATGTTCTTCAAACGAACTGCAAACAATTGTGTCCTAGTGGAATGTTTCATAACATCGAGTACACGAACAAATGCAAATGGTGTCCCAGCAGCCGAACATAACGACTTCCTGGCAATGATCAGTTCAGTTGGACCAGCCGAACGAATCCATTCCATCCAAAAACAGCCCACACCATCGTAGTGCCACTACCAGATTTCACCGAGTCGTTTTCACTACTCTTGACCAAGGCTTCGTGAGAAGTGCGTCACACTCGAACCCTAACACAGCTCTTACCAACAGAAATGGGGACTCATCTGACCTGCCCACGGTTTTCCAGTCTTCTAAGGTCCAACTGATATGGTTACGGACATAGAAGAGCCGCTGCAGGTAATGTGCTAACAGCAAAGGCTCTCGCATCGATCCTCTGTTGCCAAAGCCCTTTAACGCCATATTTCACCTTACTGTCCTAACGGACAGGTTCTTAGTACTTTTCACTTTGATTTCTGCGGTTATTTCACGCAGTGTTGCTTATCTATTAGCACTTATATCTCTAGACAAACCCCGCTGCTCTCTGTCGTTAAGTGGAGGCCGTCGGTTACTGTGTTGTCCGTGGTGAGAAGTATTATTGGTACACACTTGACGCTGTGGCTCTCGGAATACTACACTCCCTAACAAATGGAATGTCCCATGCTTCTATTTCCATCATTCCACGTTTGAAGCCTGTTAACTCCCGTCGTGCGGCCATAATCTCGTCGGAAACCTTTTCACCCGAATCGCCCGAGCAAATGACAGCTCCGCCAATATACTGTTCTTTTGCACCTTGTGTACGCGATGTTACTGGCACTGTGTTTGTGCGTATCGCTATGCCAGGACTTTTTCTCACCTCAGTGTATTTCCTCCCCGATACTGCTGCTGATGTGGGCCAGGATCATGCTAATGTTGTGTGAATATGAAGTAGGTAGGGTCAGGAGCATAAACTTCAATGAAATTCAGAACCAAAGCAGTCCAGGACTAGCGCCCGATAGGAGAGACATGTTGCGGGATCGTAAGGCCACGTCTTGTATCTTGAATCAGAAAGTGGTTTAATTTACGTAGAGGTACGTTTCCACACGGAAAGTTCGATGACATCTGGAGAACCAGTGGCTGTCAGCACAGTGGCCATTGTTTCAGATTCCCTTGATGCATTGTTTAATTCGTATATTTCGGGCGTATTATAGTATTTGAGGGTTGTAGCATCGCGCCTTAGTACCTGAATAGTGCAAATTCGCGTAGTCGTCTGTCTTCTGTTTCTGTTTTGAACAGCCAGTGTCGGTTGGTCACAGTCATTGTGCTCCCTGCCGCCGTTGGATAAGCAGCTGCAGCAGCAAGTCGTATAACCCTAGCTTACTTATTTGTTACATAGTTTAATTAATTTCTTTGCGTGTTTTTGGGTACTTGCATTGTTTAATTCATATATTTCGGGCGTATTATAGTATTTGACAGTTGTAGCATCGCGCTTTAGTGTTTACTTCGTAGATTCTTATTTAAATTGCGTGTGAGTTTCGTATAGGAGGTGCAGTTTCGAGTTTTAGTTACTGTAATCGTAAATTCAGCAGATTGTAGCGCAGTCGTTAGGCATTTGTACAGGTTAGTTGATACATTCTTTGCGTGTTCCGCTTGCGTTATCTAGGCACCGACTCGTGTTTCAGTAACTGTTGTTAAACATCGATTAGAATGGACAGGGACTGCGATTGCTGTGTTCGGATGAGGGCTGACTTGGCATCCCTTCGCTCACAGCTGCAATCGGCGCTGACTTCGGTCGCGCAGCTTGAGGCTGTTGCCAATGGGCACCACTGTGGGGAGCCGGACTCGGGTATCACGGGGATGTCAACCTCATCCCGTCTGTCCCCAGATCGGTCTGCCGCTGTGGTTGCCCCGGTTGCTGCCCGCAGTGGAGCTGAGCCCTCGCCTGTGGTTGATTGGGAGGTCGTTCCGAGGCGTGGCAGGCAGCGAAAGGCGTTCCCGGAAGCTGACCAGAAAGCCTCCCCGGTGCGTCTGACAAACCGGTTTCAGGCACTGTCTCTGGCTGAGCCAGATGCAGCTGCCTGCCCTGTTTCAGAGGATCATTCTCAGCCTTCAAGGTCCGGGCAATCGCAGAGGTTGGGCTTACTGGTAGTTGGGAGCTCCAATGTTAGGCGCGTAATGGGGCCCCTTAGGGATATGGCGGCTAAGGAGGGGAAGAAATCCAGTGTGCACTCCGTGTGCATTCCGGGAGGAGTCATTCCTGATGTGGAAAGGGTCCTTCCGGATGCCATGAAGAGCACAGGGTGCAGCCAGCTGCAGGTGGTGGCACATGTCGGCACTAATGACGTGTGTCGCTTTGGATCTGAGGAAATTCTCTCTGGATTCCAGCGGCTATCTGATTTGGTGAAGGCTGCCGGTCTTGCTTATGAGATGAAGGCAGAGCTCACCATCTGCAGCATCGTTGACAGAACCGACTGCGGACCTTTGGTGCAGAGCCGGGTGGAGGGTCTGAATCAGAGGCTCAGACGGTTTTGCGACCGTATTGGCTGCAGATTCCTTGACTTGCGCCATAGGGTGGTGGGGTTTCGGGTTCCGCTGAATAGGTCAGGAGTTCACTACACTCAGCTGGCGGCTACACGGGTAGCGGAGGCTGTGTGGCGTGGACTGGGCGGTTTTTTAGGTTAGAAGGCCTCGGGAAAGTGCGGGATGGGCTGCAATGTCAAAGGGTGCTTGGCAATTACAGGACGTGCTTGGATCAAGGAACAGTCGGAATTATAGTTGTAAACTGTTGTAGTTGCGCTGGAAAAGTCCCTGAGCTTCAAGCGCTAATAGAAAGCACAGAAGCGGATATCGTTATAGGTACAGAAAGCTGGCTAAAGCCTGAAATAAGTTCTGCAGAAATTTTTACGAAGTCTCAGACGGTGTTCAGGAAAGATAGATTAGGCAGAATTGGTGGTGGTGTGTTGGTGTCTGTCAGTAGTGGTTTATCTTGTAGTGAAGTCGAAGTAGATACTCTGTGCGAATTGGTGTGGGTGGAGGTTATACTTAACAGCCGAATTAAGTTAATAATTGGCTCCTTCTACCGACCCCCAGACTCCGATGATACAGTTGCGGAACAGTTCAGAGAAAGTTTGAGTCTCGTAACAAATAAATACCCCACTCATACGGTTATAGTTGGTGGGGACTTCAACCTACCCTCGGTATGTTGGCAAAAATACTTGTTCAAAACCGGTGGTAGGCACAAAACGTCTTCCGAGATTGTCCTAAATGCATTCTCCGAAAATTATTTAGAGCAGTTAGTCCACGAACCCACGCGAATTGTAAATGGTTGCGAAAACACACTTGACCTCTTGGCCACAAACAATCCAGAGCTGATAGAGAGCATCATGACTGATACAGGGATTAGTGATCACAAGGTCATTGTAGCTAGGCTCAATACCATTTCTTCCAAATCCATCAGAAACAAACGCAAAATAATTTTATTTAAAAAAGCGGATAAAGTACCACTAGAAGCCTTCCTAAAAGACAATTTCCATTCCTTCCGAACTGACTATGCGAATGTAGACGAGATGTGGCTCAAATTCAAAGATATAGTAGCAACAGCAATTGAGATATTCATACCTCATAAATTGGTAAGAGATGGAACGGATCCCCCGTGGTACACAAAAAAGGTCCGAACGCTGTTGCAGAGGCAACGGAAAAAGCATGCGAAGTTCAGAAGAACGCGAAATCCTGAAGATGGGCTAAAATTTACAGACGCGCGAAATTTGGCACGTACTTCGATGCGAGATGCCTTTAATAGGTTCCACAACGAAACATTGTCTCGAAATTTGGTAGAAAATCCGAAGAAATTCTGGTCGTATGTAAAGTACACAAGCGGCAAGACGCAGTCAATACCTTCGCTGCGCAGTGCCGATGGTACTGTTATCGACGACTGCGCCGCTAAAGCGGAGTTATTGAACGCAGTTTTCCGAAATTCCTTCACCAGGGAAGACGAATGGAATATTCCAGAATTTGAAACACGAACATCTGCTAGCATGAGTTTCTTAGAAGTAGATACCTTAGGGGTTGCGAAGCAACTCAAATCGCTTGATACGGGCAAGTCTTCAGGTCCAGATTGTATACCGATTAGGTTCCTTTCAGATTACGCTGATACTATAGCTCCCTACTTAGCACTCATATACAACCGCTCGCTCACCGATAGATCTGTACCTACAGATTGGAAAATTGCGCAGGTCGCACCAGTGTTCAAGAAGGGTAGTAGGAGTAATCCATTTAACTACAGACCTATATCATTGACGTCGGTTTGCAGTAGGGTTTTGGAGCATATACTGTATTCAAACATTATGAATCACCTCGAAGGGAACGATCTATTGACACGTAATCAGCATGGCTTCAGAAAACATCGCTCTTGTGCAACGCAGCTAGCTCTTTATTCGCACGAAGTAATGGCCGCTATCGACAGGGGATCTCAAGTTGATTCCGTATTTCTAGATTTCCGGAAAGCTTTTGACACCGTTCCTCACAAGCGACTTCTAATCAAGCTGCGGAGCTATGGGGTATCGTCTCAGTTGTGCGACTGGATTCGTGATTTCCTGTCAGGAAGGTCGCAGTTCGTAGTAATAGACGGCAAATCATCGAGTAAAACTGAAGTGATATCAGGTGTTCCCCAGGGAAGCGTCCTGGGACCTCTACTGTTCCTGATCTATATAAATGACCTGGGTGACAATCTGAGCAGTTCTCTTAGGTTGTTCGCAGATGATGCTGTAATTTACCGTCTAGTAAGGTCATCCGAAGACCAGTATCAGCTGCAAAGCGATTTAGAAAAGATTGCTGTATGGTGTGTCAGGTGGCAGTTGACGCTAAATAACGAAAAGTGTGAGATGATCCACATGAGTTCCAAAAGAAATCCGTTGGAATTCGATTACTCGATAAATAGTACAATTCTCAAGGCTGTCAATTCAACTAAGTACCTGGGTGTTAAAATTACAAACAACTTCAGTTGGAAGGACCACATAGATAATATTGTCGGGAAGGCGAGCCAAAGGTTGCGTTTCATTGGCAGGACACTTAGAAGATGCAACAAGTCCACTAAAGAGACAGCTTACACTACACTCGTTCGTCCTCTGTTAGAATATTGCTGCGCGGTGTGGGATCCTTACCAGGTGGGATTGACGGAGGACATCGAGAGGGTGCAAAGAAGGGCAGCTCGTTTTGTATTATCGCGTTATAGGGGAGAGAGTGTGGCAGATATGATACACGAGTTGGGATGGAAGTCATTACAGCATAGACGTTTTTCGTCGCGGCGAGACCTTTTTACGAAATTTCAGTCACCAACTTTCTCTTCCGAATGCGAAAATATTTTGTTGAGCCCAACCTACATAGGTAGGAATGATCATCAAAATAAAATAAGAGAAATCAGAGCTCGAACAGAAAGGTTTAGGTGTTCGTTTTTCCCGCTCGCTGTTCGGGAGTGGAATAGTAGAGAGATAGTATGATTGTGGTTCGATGAACCCTCTGCCAAGCACTTAAATGTGAATTGCAGAGTAGTCATGTAGATGTAGATGTAGATGCGGTAACAAAGAGTGGGGCGCCGGCAGTGGTGCCCACAACATAAAGCTGGACAACAGTTTGCAGTTTCACTCATGTGATGAGACTTCAACGAAAACATAAATCGTCGGATTTCATTCCTCATCCTCATATAGGTCCAGTGCAATGTGAGATAGCATGGATACCATTAGGTAGAAATACTTTTGATTGCCATAGTTGATAGTTTTGACAGGAGTCGTAATATTTACAAATGAGTTCTACCTTATACACAACTTAAAGTAGCTCAAATGGCTCTGAGCACAATGGGACTTAAGATTAGAGGTCATCAGTCCCCTAGAACTTAGAACTACTTAAACCTAACTAACCTAAGGACATCACATACATCCATGTCCGAAGCTGGATACGGACCTGCGAACGTAGCAGTCGGGTGGTTCCGGACTGAAGCGCCTTCAACCGCTCGACTACCGCGACCAGCACTTAAAGTCGATTCGCTCTGATTACAACATGTATAGCAAATGTAAAAAGTTGTGATATTGTGTACCACGGTTGTATAGTACAGCAAGCAACAGCTGGCAATTTGTGTGTGGACATAGCCTGTGCACAGAGTGCTTTTTGTTTTTAAATATTTTAGCGATGACCAGTCTTTTTTAATGTGCTATTTTTATCCACTTGACATCTTGTACGTCAGTTCAACGGAAAATGAACATGATATGCAGCAAAAGATTTTAAGACTAGAACTTGGCTAAAAAGTCTGTTGAAACCAGTTGCCTTAACTAAGGAAATATTTTAGCCTACCTTGGCTGTTGAATGCTTTTTATCAATAAAGCGAAAGCCCTGCAGTTCTCTCAAAATAAGAAAATTCCATCAAATGTTACTTATTTGGGCTTCAGCGACGTCATCTTTCAACAGGATAACGCAGAACTGTATGTTCCCTGCACTGTCCAGATCTACCTCGATGCAATGGGTGAGCTGTGTAGAGGGGCACATATGTTTCATCTGTGGGCAGTGTTATGCAAGATAGCTGAGAGGACGGGCTGCCCGCGCGAGTGATTTATGTGTTTTCCACTGCGTCAGAAACAGAAGGGGCTCCGGACGAGTGAGGTAGCTTGAGAGACGCCAGAGGCAAGTTTTCGCCAAGCTGGTACGCCAAAGGGCACCTAGGGGCCTCATTTAATATCAGCGGAGGGCGTGGTTGCGGTGTAGATACAAAAGACCCAGTGGGACGGTTGGTGCTTTTTCCTGGGTGAAAGAACAGTGATGCTACTGAACATGCAAACACAGGCTTCCATATTAGGACAGGAGCAATAACTGTGTGGTTTAGTGACATACACCAGTATTTTGATCGGTTATGCGGTACCACATAATGCACAGTGAAGAGTAATAAGCTGTCACTTGCTGACGAGTTTGAGTATCTTCTTCGAAACTCGAAGTGACCGTAGCCGCCAATCCAGCACTTGCAGATTTTTCCACATGGTTGTCACACATTTGTTCTGGTGGGGGCTCCTGCTTACCTGCAGGAGCTCCCATTGTTTCCCAGCATTGCACTTATTAGTTTCTGTTTTCCGCCTCGCTTTCTCGGAGGGCTGAATTCTTTCCCAGACATTACGACGGCTTACTGGACGATTAAATGCAGTAGTTTACCAGTTATTACCTGTTTCAATTTGACGTATTTTTATGTTGTCTTTTCATACTCCTGTGTATCGTTTTGTAGCCTTTTTTGTTTTCATTGACCATTTTCAAGCTGGGGATGCATAATTTGTTGTGGTAGACGGGATTCACATTTGCGAACAGTGTGGCTCATCTAATGGAGTTGATATTTGATGACTGTGGATTCAGTACTAGTCGAGTTTTCCTCTTCCAGAACAATGGTGTTAGTGCGTCGAACCGACCATTTCAGCCTTAGGATCCTTAGCAGGGAGCGCTGACGGTACTTTTCTAGACATCATGAGTGCCTTGTGCAAGTATTCCATTCTTCATACCCATATGCATGAGGTGGTATAACAGTAGCTTGGTACACGTTGACCTTGGTTACGATTATCAGAGACCCTTTACCGGACACGACCAAAAGCCGTAATGGCACGTATGAGGCAATGCTGGATCTCAGCATCAATATTTTCTTTTGCTGAAGTACGCTACCAAGGTTTGCGATAGTGTTCTGTGTTCTGCAAGGCTCTGCTTTGGCCTGTCATTTTTTGGTATATAGGGATAAGAGTTGGCGCAGGTTAATGTAAGATCTACATCTTCTTTATGTTAAGCCTTATCTGATGCTCGTAGCTACCTCATAAAATGCACACACGATCGCTTATAGATCACCTTCTAAGTTGGCAAGAATGACATTATCATCTTCTTTATGTTAAGCCTTATCTGATGCTCGTAGCTACCTCATAAAATGCACACACGATCGCTTGCAGATCACCTTCTAAGTTGGCAAGAATGACATTATCATCTGCACTTTCCAGTTCAGGGATTGTTGTAGTGGATGCTTTACTCTTAGTCCGCACTATTCTGAGACTGAATAAACCACTATCAGTCCTGTTTTCTATTTCTGTGTCCTTTTGCTGTTTCCCATCAGAAGGGTAAAGTATAGTTCCAACTAATTTTGGAAACAACGTGGGAGATATCACACAATCTTGCTTTACACCCTTTATTATTTCCAAATCCTCTCCATAGTTGTTGTCGACAAGAACCATACCATTCATATTGTCACGTAGAAGAAGGTGTTATTACATGAATGACGAACACTAACTTCACTTAACGAAGGTTTATTCAGCACTTGCACATTCACGAGGCCAGAACACATACGATATATGTACAGTTACACAACATTCCAGTACAATGATTCTTGACATTTGTGGATACTCCTAGTATGTACTCCAGCCGAATATAGAAAATAAAACTTCCCACATGAGTTTTGAACACACGGCCCTCTATGCCACAGTCGAGTATCATAACCAATACACCACAATGACTGTGCTACCCACCTTCTTCTGCGACAATATCATCGTGCAGCACTCTAACAACGTTAATGCACTTCATAGGACAGCCTATTCTAGTCATAATTTTCCAAAATGCAGAAGGTTCCACAACGAAACATTGTCTCGAAATTTGGTAGAAAATCCGAAGAAATTCTGGTCGTATGTAAAGTACACAAGCGGCAAGACGCCGTCAATACCTTCGCTGCGCAGTGTCGATGGTACTGTTGTCGACGACTGTGCCGCTAAAGCGGAGTTATTGAACGCAGTTTTCCGAAATTCCTTCACCAGGGAAGACGAATGGAATATTCCAGAATTTGAAACGCGAACATCTGCTAGCATGAGTTTCTTAGAAGTAGATACCTTAGGGGTTGCGAAGCAACTCAAATCGCTTGATACGGGCAAGTCTTCAGGTCCAAATAGTATACCGATTAGGTTACTTTCAGATTACGCTGATACTATAGCTCCCTACTTAGCACTCATATACAACCGCTCGCTCACCGATAGATCTGTACCTACAGATTGGAAAATTGCGCAGGTCGTACCAGTGTTCAAGAAGGGTAATAGGAGTAATCCATTTAACTACAGACCTATATCATTGACGTCGGTTTGCAGTAGGGTTTTTGGAGCATATACTGTATTCAAACATTATGAATCACCTCGAAGGGAACGATCTATTGACACGTAATCAGCATGGCTTCAGAAAACATCGCTCTTGTGCAACGCAGCTAGCTCTTTATACGCACGAAGTAATGGATCTCAAGTTGATTCCGTATTTCGAGATTTCCGGAAAGTTTTCGACACCGTTCCTCACAAGCGACTTCTAATCAAGCTGCGGAGCTATGGCGTATCGTCTCAGTTTTGTGACTGGATTCGTGATTTCCTGTTAGGAAATAGACGGCAAATCATCGAGTAAAACTGAAGTGATATCAGGTGTTCCCCAGGTGGGACCTCTGCTGTTCCTGATCTATATAAATGACCTGGGTGACAATCTGAGCAGTTCTCTTAGATTGATCGCAGATGATGCTGTAATTTACTGTCTAGTAAGGTCATCCGAAGACCAGTATCAGTTGCAAAGCGATTTAGAAAAGATTGCTGTATGGTGTGTCAGGTGGCAGTTGACGCTAAATAACGAAAAGTAAGAGATGATCCACATGAGTTCCAAAAGAAATCCGTTGGAATTCGATTACTCGATAAATAGTACAATTCTCAGGGCTGTCAATTCAACTAAGTACCTGGGTGTTAAAATTACGAACAACTTCAGTTGGAAGGACCACATAGATAATATTGTCGGGAAGGCAAGCCAAAGGTTGCGTTTCATTGGCAGGACACTTAGAAGATGCAACAACTCCACTAAAGAGACAGCTTACACTACACTCGTTCGTCCTCTGTTAGAATATTGCAGCGCGGTGTGGGATCCTTACCAGGTGGGATTGACGGAGGACATCGAAAGGGTGCAAAAAAGGACAGCTCGTTTTGTATTATCACGTTACAGGGGAGAGAGTGTGGCAGATATGATGGGATGGAAGTCATTACAGCATAGACGTTTTTCGTCGCGGCGAGACCTTTTTACGAAATTTCAGTCACCAACTTTCTCTTCCGAATGCGAAAATATTTTGTTGAGCCCAACCTACATAGGTTGGAATAATCATCAAAATAAAATAAGAGAAATCAGAGCTCGAACAGAAAGGTTTAGGTGTTCGTTTTTCCCGCTCGCTGTTCGGGAGTGGAATAGTAGAGAGATAGTATGATTGTGGTTCGATGAACCCTCTGTCAAGCACTTAAATGTGAATTGCAGAGTAGTCATGTAGACGTAGATGTATCTGGACTTAGTCGTAGGATTTGAAGAGATCAGTGAACGCCGTGTAAAGAGGAGATTTCTGTTCTTTGGACTTCTGCATTTGTTTGGCACAGGAAATCATAGGTTGGGTACTGAGTTAGGTCTAAAGCCACATTGTCTATCAAGTAAACAATCTTCTACGACAAGGTTCAAATGGTTCGAATGGCTCGGAGCACTGTGAGACTTAACATCCATGGTCATCAGTCCCCTAGAACTTACAACTACTGAAACCTAACTAATGTAAGGACATCACACAACACCCAGTCATCACGAGGCAGAGAAAATCCCTGACCCCGCCGGGAATCGAACCCAGGAACCCGGGATCGGAAAGCGAGAACGCTGCGGACGCTACGCCAAGGATAAGGCATTTGGATACAAGTAGAGGGAAACATTTTTCTAATAGCAGATAGGAGGAATATTCCACTTAGTTATCACAGTCAGTCCTGTCACCGTTTTTGGAGACGGTAACTGCCCCTCTAAAATTAGAAGGAGTGGTTTCAGTACTCTTCTCTGTTTTACTTGCCATACTATGCCGAAAACTGCATTGACGCATTTGCTTTGGTAGTCCTACAAACTGATGATAGCAGTTGAGCTTTAGAGACTTTCTTCAAGATTCCAAAAATAAAGAAATCGCATGAGGAGGCGTGGGCACTTAATGCAAGACGTTTAAGGTCATCGCAGCGAAACTTTCGCACCGTACTCAAAACAAACGCTGCAACATGTGGATGGGAACACATGTTGACAAGGGTGTTTAAACTACCGTGCAGAAGTTTCGCTGGGAAGATGTCCGTGTCCGTCGATTTGCTTCGGACAGAGATCTGAACGATTTGGTACAATCGTGATTCCACAGGCATATGCTCATATTTTCACATGAAGGCACTGACCAACGTAACTCACAGTGGGGTAAATGTATGACAATATATGACGATTACCTTTGAAATAACAGGTTACTTACATTTTTCCCCTCTGTATCGTTTTGACTGCCCATTACGTTTTCATGTATTGCATATGAAGTTGTGTTATTCCTTCTTCTTTCTGATCTTCTTTTACTGCATCCAATAAATTTCTTGTTTTAGTTTTTGCTTTACTACAGTTTTCATGGAATTGCACACCTCGATATTTAATCTGGTCGATTCAACTCTTTTAATATGTGAACAGAATTTTAGCCTGCGTTTTTTCATATACGAATTCTAGTTTGCTTACTTTTCAGTTGAGTATAATTGGGACCTAAGATTTTCATCAAGTTTCCTTCCAGCTTATGGGTTTGCTTAATGTGTGTATTCCTGTTTAAAGTGGTTGTCTCAGCCCCATAAAGTAATTCATGTTTGATGACTACTACAGAGTCTCAGTTGGTGTACTCTGAGATGCATTCTTTGTTGTAGGTGCCCCCTGTGTGCTTGGAAACGTTTTTATTTTCTAACGAAGAATTAACCAGTCTTTTCCATGCAATTTTCCTGAGTGGTTTCACCTAAATAGGTGAACAGAGAAATTCTTCAAAAATGTCGTATTCAGTATTTAGGATTTTTGGCTACCGGTTGTTGCTAAGCACGTATTTTGTTTTTCAGAATGTTTTTCGGAGCCTTACTCTTTCTGTATGTGTAGTCCCATTATCATACCAGGTGTCCTAAAAGTAGTCAGACTCGTTTTCTCTGATGTTTTGACAGATAACTGGAATTTAGATTTTGCAGCGTGGAGCTGGAATCAACCCAAACAAATATAGTCCATCATGTCTTCCATGCGGCGTCTTGTGTCAACGGAAATCGCCGGGTTGTTACAAACAAAATGGTTTTTAAAGCAGAATTTTAACACCCATTCGATAGACCGGTCGCAAATTAGTCCACTACGATATTAGTTTTAGCTATATATATATTTCAGGAACATTAAAACACGAAGAATAACCAGTACTCCAGCGGTGTTGCTGCATGGCAGGATCAGCGTAGACGCTACTGCCGATGCTGGTGTACTGGTTATTCTTTGCTGACGCTGACGCTGGAATGACGAGCCTGTCCTTGGCTCGTGGTGGTGTAGTAAAGAAAAGATTGTCATTCCTGCAGTTCCTGTAAGAGAGAGAAATATATATTAACACTCTGTTGAGGGATTAGTAAAAATTAATCCCTCAGCAGGTCAGGCCAACGCGTGGTTGGCCTGTGATGCAGTTGTTGGCCCAGTCCACGGATGAGCCAGTTGCGGGAGAGTTCCTTCCTCCCGTATAACTTCCTGGCGATGGCTCGGCACCTTTCTCGGAGAGGCAGGATCCCGGTGTCCTCGTGGAGTTGGCGCGTCGAAAAGCGCCTCGGAAGATGCATAGCAGTCTTCAGGGCGCGGTTCTGTATCCGTTGCAGAGTCACAATGTGAGCATATGCGGCTTTCCCCCAGACCACGGCCGCATACTCTAACAGTGGGCGGACCACTGTTAGGTACAGCGTGATGCCGTGTTGCGGCGGCAATGACGACTGCGGGTTTAGCAGTGGATACAGGGCCCGGAGGCGTCCAATTGCTCTCCCTTTCACATCACGGATGTGATGCTTCCAGGTGAGCCTGCGGTCTAGGGTAACCCCTAGGTATTTCGCCGTCCCACTCCATGGGATAGGTTCTCCCAGGATTTCGAGCGGCGTAAGTCCTGGCGGCAGAAGTCTTCGAGAGAAGACAACTGCCTGGCTTTTTGTGGCGTTGAATTTCAACCGCCACTTTGTTGCCCATGAGCCCAAGGCGTCTCACCCGAGTTGGAGGCGGTTTCTCAGCACTTGGGAGTTCATGCTGCGCGCGAACGTGGCTGTATCATCAGCGTACAGCGCCAGTTCGACTCCTGCCACTTTCAGCGCGTCTGCAGTGTACAGGGAGTACAGCGAGCGGCCGAGAACCGACCCCTGCGGCACCCCTGCACGTATCAGCCGGTGTGTGAACGTACCGTCGTCAGCCATCCTCGAGTTCTCTTCGCAGTTCGCCGCATTACCTCCGAGGATGTCTCCCGCAGTCGGAGACGAAACGTCAGGAGAGAGTTTTATACTTCGACCACGGCCTATGAGCCCGGAAGTTTTAAGTGAAGACAATTACGGCCTTGAAAGCTTACATTGTATTACCTCACGTGGAAGGTTTGTTCGGACAGGTACGACCGCAGAAACGTCAGATGAGACGTCGGTACCCCTTGTTCAAAAAGTATGAACTCGAAACCGTCGTGCCACACCGAGTCAAACGCTCGGGAGACGTCGAGGAACACTGCGGCAAGGAATTCCCTTGTTTCCAGTGCCCTCATGGCCGGTTCTACCACCCGCAAAAGCTGGTGGGAAGTGGCATGCTCTTCTCGCATTCCGAACTGCTCGTCCGGGATGATGCCCTCCTGGGTGACGTGTCGCATCAGTCTTCTCGCGTACAGCCTCTCGAAAACTTTCGAGAGGGATGGGAGTAGGCTGATGGGTCGGTAGCTCGATGTCTAGCGTGGGTCCTTGCCGGATTTCAGGATGACCACGACCTCCGCGTGTTTCCACGCAGAGGGGTAGTCACCCGATCGGAGAATCTCGTTAAAAACATCGGCAAGTTGCCGGTGTAGGCCCGGCGGAATGTTCTTCAGAAGGAGGTTTGTGACGCCATCGCTGCCTCCGGCCTTCTTGGGGTTCAGCGAGCGAAGCTGCACAGCAACTTCCTGCTCCGTTATCGGCTCGATAACATCGTCTTCCTCCCTTGCGCCGCGGAAGGTTGGTAGTTGCTCGTGGACACGCCGTATGTGGTCGTCGTCGATGACGTCGACCACCGGTGTGAAGTTTGCTGCAAAGGCGTCAGCCAGGACGCTGACTTTCGCGTCTGGGTCGCTGGCGAAGTCGTTCCCGACCTGTAAATGCGGTACTCGCTGTCGCCGGCGTAGGAAGAACTTTACCACCCTCCATGCACTTCCATCCTCAGGATTGAGGGTAGACACAAGGTCTTCCCATTCCTGGATCCGGTGATGCTCGACTGCTGCCTTAACTTCCGCCTCATGCGGTTTAATCGGCGCTTCGTGTCTGGTTGGCGAGTGAGCTGCCATTCACGAAACAGTCGGTTCTTCTCGGTGATCGCGTCCAGGATAGGGCGCGGTAGCTGTCGCGAGAAGTCTCGTGGTCCTTGGCGACTTCTCGGCGTGGCTTCCTCCGCTGTTCGGAGTATTCTTAGGGTGAAGAATGCTAGGGCTGCGTCTGCCCCTGCCACGGCGGGGTTCGGCGCGTCCTCGAGCAGTTCGAGCGCTTTCATCTGAAAGCGCTCGGCGTCGAGCCTGCGATAGCTCAGACGGCTGTCTGGAAGAGAAGCTCCGGCCACTTCGAGGCCAAAAATGGTCGGAAGAGAGAGCGTTCCGCGTCTCGGCGGTCGCTAAGTGCCCGATGCCCTTCTGAAGGGCAATATCGAGCACGTCGGGCTGTCCCCGTGCAGGGAAGATCGTGGGGTCAAACGGCCCCATGGTGATCGCACCGTTGTGGTGAACAACGCGGGAGAGGCGGCGCCCGCTGCGGCTGACAGTTCGCGAGTTCCATTCGGTGTGTTTCGCATTGAAATCCCCGGCAATGAAGACTCGCCCCTCCAGCGACAGCAGGACGTCAAAGTCGGCTTCGTCTAGCGGTCTGCTAGGCTGCCGATAGACCGACACGAAAAGAATCTTTCGGGCGGTGGTGTTGACGGCCACTCCTGTGGCTTCCAGCGCGTTGAGCGCCGGCAGTTGAACTCGGTGGTGGCGCAGTGACTTCTTGACGTAGATGGCAGTGCTGCCCCCATGGTTGGCTCTATCATCTCGGTAGCATCAAAAATTTGCTGCTCGCACGTCGATCCCTGGTTTGAGGAAGGTCTCCTGTACTAGGCACATGTCGACCGCCTCGTCCAGTAGGAACTGGTGGAACACGCCCTGATGGGGTGGAAACCCAGAGCGTTGAACGTGCCTGGTTATTCTTCGTGTTTTAATGTTCCTGAAATACATGACATGCTATACTAATTCGGGACCATTAAATCACTTTAAAATCTCTTTGTTTGCAGCGGGAAACAAAGAGATGATTTCCCTCGACACTGGGCATCGCGTAAGAGACGTGAAAAGTAGTATTTGTCTGATCTGACTACACATCACAAAAATGATATTGCAAACATCTACCAAACCCATCAGACAAAATGCACCTGGGTCACGCTCTATTTAAAGAAGTGGCCTGAAGCCTCGTATTCAAAGTTTATTGCATTTCCCCGTTCTTCAAACAATGAACTGCAATCTTCCACCAGGTTTACCGACGACTGAGTCTTTCTGATCATTCGTATCCTTACTGAGTGTAACAAACAGCCTAGTGATTTCAGTTGTGACTCACTAAAGTTATAGTACTTTTCCTCTTTTGTGAATTCTAAATTTTGTACCTGTCACACTCAAAATACCAATGAGGCGGGAGGGTGGAATTTTACGCTCGTCTTTTCAAAATATTTCACTCTAGTCATGTACTTTATATCATAATTTTTTTAAAAAAACGTTGTTGTTGTGTTTAATGTTTTTATGACAGATCCCATATTTGTTTTGAATTTGTCATTAAAACTTAACCCAAAAATTTAAGCGTTAGTATTCAATGTGACTTTCCACCATCAAATATCATATTCATATTTTCAAATTCAGGAACTTTCTTACACATCTACATGTCTTTATAGAGTATGTGCGAATAAAACCCAATGACAATCAAGGAAATCTGTAAGCTTCAAAAACATTTTGTCTTGGTTATAAACCACTACTTCTCTCTACGTCTACATCTACATGGACACCCTGCAAATCACATTTAAGGGCCTAGTAGACGGTTTATCGAACCACCTTCACAATTCTCTGTTATTCCAAACTAGTACAGCGCGTAGAAACAACGAACACCTATATCTTTCCGTAATAGCTCTGATTTCCCTTATTTTATCACGGTGATCGTTTCTCCTTACGTAGGTTGACGTTAAGAAAATATTTTCGCATTCGGAGGAGAAAATTTGTGATTTGAATTTCGTGAGTAGATTCCTCCCCAACGAAAAAGTTTTTGTTTTAATGGTGTTATAACACTGCAACAGCATTTACGTAGCTTACGTATTTTAAAATACCAAATTTGGTTTACGTAGTATACCCCAACAAAACAAATAGTCCTGTCACGGAAAAGCCACGTATAACACTACCGTCCGCTACTGCTATACCATAACCTTAAAGTTGAAAGCAGGTCGTGAAATAAAACTATCTTGTTAAAGCAGTTATAGTATAAAGCAACAGAGCAGTGTTACCCCCTGAGAGGAATTTTGTTATGTTGACCGTGTTGTACCTAACGGAGGTGGCTTATCGGAAATGAAAGTCTGAATTACGTAAATATTTGAACAGTAATAAACAAAATTTTGCCTATCTGCACTGTTTAACGGATAAAGAAAACGGTCGCAAGCCTAACTAGGCAAGAGAATGATTAACATTCTCGTTCAAGAATATAGTTATTAGTAACTTTAAGGGATAAACACAACCTATACTTTGTCACCTGCAAGTGCAGTGAACTCTGCCACATACGTATGTTTACGGTAAGATTGAAACTAATAGTTAGAACAGCAGAAACTATTTGCAAAATTATAACAGACACCGAAACACACTATTACTTTCAGGGCTTACACAAACTGAATGGTCTTTATAACGTTATTATTACTATTCACTGCAGAATCATTAATTGAATACTGGTTACGTCTCTCTCAGTTAATACTTTACTATTTAAAATGAATGTTAATTGGAATCCACTAACAGGTTGCTTCTCACTATCATTTGAATAAAGAAATTATGGTTTTCATAGTTAATGGTCTTTCCGTTACATGTTACCGAGCATTAACACAACAGGCAAACTGTGGATCCTGTTATACTATTCATATGCACTTCTAATACACAAGAGAGACAAACACTTAGCAAACATAAGTATATAACGTTTCACAACTGCAGTTTCCCACTTTTACTACAGTGAGAGACAAAATTAACAAATATTTAAGATACTGACTCACCTTCTGTGATTTACTACAATGTGATCATTTACTAAGCAAAACTTTATAAGCCTCAGTCTTAAGAACTTTTAATTTGAAGTTGGCAACAACACATTAACAAGCAGTTTTACTAGGAAAATTATTTTCAGCAAGCATCATTAACTTTCACTCACTGTCTTGCACTTTAACTTTAACTTTCTATTTACTATGTTCAAGAAGCATCAATTAGCAAAAACACTGGGCTTTAATCTTCTTTCAGTAAGGCCACTCGGAAATCACTTTAGTTCAAACGGAGAGGAACCTGTGAGGTGTTATGATAAAGAGAAAAATCAAAGTAGGTACATAAATTCAGTTATAAATTACCTTCTATTTGAGCACACTAACACATTCATTATAGCTGATCCTTCACTATACATTACTATAGTGCTCCATTACAGTGATTGCGCAATGTGGTGGCGATTGCACGTTGGTAGGCGAAATTACAGGTAGAATCGCTGGACTCTGTCATTTCTTGATGGCGGTGATAGATACAAATTTGAGAATAGTTCCAGCTATTTATCCATCCATCCGAAGCATTGGAAAGTAGCAGAAAAAAAATCCTCTCTCGAGACCAGCACAATATGCAACAGTTACATGGCAGTTCACAGTTTGGTAGCTCGTCCCCGACTCGTAGCTCGTCCCGACTGACTCTCAATTCCACATTTTCTACCTAGTCCAACCACAATTTGCGCGCGATACACAGTTCCGTTCCCGAGGGGAACCACAACACCTTTTACATACAAACTAACTAAGAACCCTAAATGAGGATCAGCAGTTTACATAACAGCAAACAAATACAATAAATAAAACAGTACATTTGCACATATTGACATTTCTAACAAACATTATTCACACAAAATTACAATTATATACACTGTGTTCCCTCCGAATGGGACAAAGAATTTAAATAACATATACACTACTTTGCATAGAACCAAATCATGACATCAAAGTTTGTACAAAGAAAGGAGTATACAATTCTGTGTTATCTATTCACTCAAACACATATACAGAAGCTTAACGAGATAATATTAAATGAAACAAAAGCCATAATAAATCGTTGGAGTATTAGAGCTATGGTGTTACAGTGTCCATCCCAAATTCTGTAATATTTCAGTGATACTCTCTCCCTCTCTTACGACAATACAAATCTTGCGGCTTTTGTTTTGAACTTTTGCGATGTACTCCGTCAATCATATCTGGTAAGGATCCAACACCCCAGAGCAGTATTCTAAAAGAGGAAGGACAAGCATAGTGTAGGCAGGCTCTTTAGTAGATCTGTTACATTTTCTAAGTGTCCTGCCAAAAGAAAGCACTCTTTTGTTAGCCTTCCGCACAACATATTCTATGTTTTCCTTTCAATCTCTCTCTCTCTCTTCTAATCTCTATGTAGACATTGCGGAAAATGCACTGGTATTTCTAAGATGGAGCTAAAATATATTCCCAGGCTCTAGACCAACTTATATATCAGTAAATATGTAAAAAGACGATTGTTGACAGAATTTAAGTCCATTGGTTGTTTGTGTAATGGGAAATGCGTTGATATTGCCAGGGTTTAAACAATTTGTCAAACTATGCACCACTTTGACATCTTATCAGTATGTGATTTTACGTTTGTGCAATCCTTTTTGGGGTTAGTTTTTCATTACGTAAGGCGATGCTAAGGATTGCGCACACACTGAATTAAATGATGGTGGAGTCGTAAGGCAACGAGTTTGGAGTAGTAGCGTATGGTACTAGAAGTAATCATGAGCCAGTGAAAACACTGGAAGGTCTAGAATAGCAAGGACAATCAACAAACACACGCCTCGAGTTCGCCCACAGTAATTTACGGTTTCGTCGTCAGATGTGAATACAACTGTATCGAGCACATGCACACATTTCTTTTACAGAGGTTACATTTGTTGCAGTATCTAATGACACCTTCCGGAAGGCGAGAAATGTAAAGTCCTGTGTGTCTTTGGAGCTATATGGGTTATGTAATCAACTAAAAGTCACCGATTCTGTGCGTCGTTTACGACACGCGGGAACCGAACAGGTTAAGGAACGTTGCCCTTGTTGCTCCTGACATTCCAAAGTTTTCACTGGCCCAGAGCTACTACCAAAAGCATAACTTCTTAACCAAGAGTCACTGTATTCCAAATATTCTATTAGCTCCTTGAATTTGTGCGCAAGTTTTTGAATCATCACCTACAGAGCGGTTGTTGTTGTTGTGGTCTTCAGTCCACAGACTGGTCTGATGAAGCTCTCCAATTCTACTCTATCCTGTGCAAACTTGTTCATCTCCCAGTACCTACTGCAAAATATATCCTTCTGAATCTGCTTAGTGTATTAATCTCTTGGTCTCCCTCTACGATTTTTAAACTCCGCGCTGCCCTCTAATACTAAATTGGTTATCCCTTGATGCCTCAGAATATGTCCTACCAACCGATCCCTTCTTCTAGTCAAGTTGTGCCACAAATTTCTCTTCTCCCCAATTCTATTCAATACCTCCTCATTAGTTATGTGATCTACCCATCTAACATTCAGCATTCTTCTGTAGCATCTCATTTCGAAAGGTTCTATTTTCTTCTTGTCCAAACTATTTATCGTCCATGTTTCACTTCCGTACATGGCTACACTCCATACAAGTACTTCCAGAAATGACGTCCTCACACTTAAATCTATATCTGATATTAACAAATTTCTCTTCTTCAGCAACGCTTTCCTTGTAATTGCCAGTCTACATTTTATATCCTCTCTACTTTGACCATCATCAGTTATTTTGCTCCCCAAATAGCAAAACTCCTTTACTACTTTAAGTGTCTCACTTCCTAATCTAAATCCCTCGACATCACCCGATTTAATACGACTACAATTTATTATCCTCGTTTTGCTTTTGTTGACGTTCATCTTATATCCTCCTTTCAAAACACTGTCAATTCCGTTCAGCAACTCTTCCAGGTCGTTTTCTGTCTCTGACAGAATTACAATGTCATCGGCGAACCTCAAAGTTTTTATTTCTTCTCCATAGATTTTAATTCCTACTCCTAATGTTTCTTTTGTTTCCTTTACTGCTTGCTCAGTATACATATTGAATAGCATCGGGGATATGCTACAACCCTGTCTTACTCCCTTCCCAACCACTGCTTCCCTTTCATACCCCTCGACTCCTATAACTGCCATCTGATTTCTGTCCAAATTCTAAATAGCCTTTCGTTCCAAGTATTTTACCCCTGCCATCTTCCGAATTTGAAATAGAGTATTCCAGTCAACATTGTCAAAAGCTTTCTCTAAGTCCACAAGTGCTATAAACCTAGATTTGCCTTTCCTTAATCTATTTTCTAAGATGAGTCGTAGTGTCAGTATTGTCTCAAGTACTCCAACATTTCTACGGAATACAAACTGATCTCCCCCTAGGTCTGCTTCTAGCAGTTTTTCCATTCGTCTGTAAAGTATTCGCGTTAATATTTCGCAGCTGTGACTTATTAAACTGATAGTTCGGTAATTTTCACATCTGTTTACCCTTGCTTTCTTTGGAATTGGAATCATTATGTTCTTCTTGAAGTCTGAGGGCATTTCGCCTGCCTCATACATCTTGCTCACTAGATGGTAGAGTTTTGTCAGGGCTGGCTCTCCCAAAGCTATCAAGAGTTCTAATGGAATGCTGTCTACACCCGGCGCCTTGTTTCGACTTAAGTCTTTCAGTGCTCTGTCAAACTCTTCACGCAGTATCATATCTCCCATTTCTTCTTCATCTACATTCTCTTTCCTTTCCATAATATAGTCCTCAAGAATATTGCCCTTGTATAGATCCGCTATGTACTCCTTTCCTCCTTTCTGATTTCGCTTCTTTGCTTATAACTGGGTTTCCATCTGAGCTCTTGATATTCATGTAAGTGGTTCTCTTTTCTCCAAAGGCCTCCTTAATTTTCCTGCAGGCAGTACCTATCTTACCCCTAGTGATATACGCCTCTATATCCTTACATTTGCCCTCTGGTCATCCCTGGTTAGCAATTTTGCACTTCCAGTCGAGCGGTATAATTGCAAAAATTCTGAACTCACTATGTGTACAGTGTGCTCAGTCATTGATATACAACACGAACAGCAGAAGACAGATGAGCAATTAGTCAACTCTCCCATCTAGTTAGTCGCTGTTTGCAGCGATGCGGCTCAGCTTTCTGTGACGTCATTCTGAAAAGCTGTGACAGCCATTAGCATGCCCGCGTGGCGGCTGCGGGCAGACTGGCCGTTGTGTTCCCGCGGACGCTCGCAACAGGTGTCGCTTTGTTCCTCTCAGTGCTCGAGATCGCTCTCCCGTACCGGTGGCCGAACACAGTTGAGAGATTGCTGCTTAGTTAAGCAAAACAGCTGGCACGCTGCCAGCACGGCAAACTGCGTCAGGCTCGTCTAGAACACTGCTCGTTATAATGTCGTCTGTTGCCATTCATCTATGCCACGACAGGAACTTGAACACTCAAAGCAAATAAGAGAACTGGATGCTGGTCATTAATTTAATTTTAATGTCAATATATTCTATATACAGAGAGTATAATTGTGAATATTTATATGTGTGGTGAGTACATTAATATTTACACACATAAGTGTGCTAGTTGTTTTTTCTTTGCGTCGAAATGTCTTTCCCCAAGCATATCACATAATTTACAACACGTCGTCTGCCTGATGGAAACTGCACCCCTTAGAGCACTACAGCTGTCAGCATAAGCTAACAGTATTGCGTCCACGCATTCACACTTCAGCACCAGACCTGCTGCCCAGGTGAAATAAGCGTTAATGGCTATCTGCAATTAACGTAAATACTCATTTAATGTTGTTCAGTACACTTTCATCAGTCACCGGTAAAAATATCTGCACCTTATGCCTGTTACAGCCTCTACTGTAATAATCACCTTGTTGATAATCCCTGTTTTATATAAAGGTAGCGTTTACACTTTTGCAATGCAACCTATAAAGCGATGCAAAAATAAACCTGCCGGAGGAATATCCGCAACTGATGATTTTATTAAACTCTGAAAATACAGCTTGAGCTGTAAGGTTTTTTGATTTCCAATGTTGAGACCACGACTTGTTTCGAGGTGTTTCGAGCCCATTATCAGGTGTGACAATTTTGTGCAGCGACGCAAGGCGCAACTATAGACCACCAGTGGGCGCACATTCTGTGCTTGTGGTCTAAGCATTGAAAAATAAAAGAAAAAACCTTACAACTGAAGTGGTATTTTCATTCGCCACTAGAAAACAATGGTTTATGCTGTGTCGTATATAATGTCAACCTTATATGCATTCTTCTTTACATAGTACACCATGTTACCCACTACATCCTTCAACTACCTCATGCAACCTCCTAGATAATTTTCTTAGATAAGTAGTGCTACACGCCGATAGTTGAAACGAATCCACAGAAAACTCCAACTACCATCTTCACTGCACCACTTGGTGCTACCGTTGCCAAAGATATAGCAAGATATAGCCTCTCCATACACAAGCAACGCAAACAGTTTACAGGAAACTACAAACAAAACATCGATTCAGAGAGTTGCGGAAGATATACAGAAAATTTGAATTCAGATCGACATAAACATCACTTGTGCCCTTTTTATTGCTTATGAAAACCACAGATTGCAAGTTTCACCACCCTACTCTGAGATCTTCAGAGGTGGTGGACCAGACTGCTGTACACACCGGTACCCCTAATACCGAGTAGCACGTCCTCTTGCATTCATGCATGCCTATATTCGTCGTCGCAAACTATCCACAAATTAATCAAGGCACTGTTGGTCCAGACTGCCCCACACATCACAGTCGATTCGGGGTCGATTCCTCAGAGTCGTTAGTGGATCAGGTCGTCTATAAACAGCCCTTTTCAATCCATCCCAGGCATGTTCGATAGGGTTCATGTCTGGAGAAGATGCCGACCACTACAGCCCAGCGCTGTCGCTACCCTGAAGGAAGTCATTCACAAGATGTGCACGATGGGGGCTAGAATTTTCGTCCATGACGACGAACGCCTCGCCAATATGTTGCCGATGTAATAGCACTGTCGGTCAGAGGAGGCATTCACGTAACGTACAGCCGTTACGTCGCCTTCCATGGCCATCATCGGTGTACGTCGTCCCCATATAATAAAGCAACAAAACACGAGGGAACCTCCGCCTTGCTGCAGTCGCTGGACAACATGTGTAAAGCGTTAAGCCTGACGAGGTTGCCTCCAAAAAAGTCTCTGACAATTGTCTGGTTGAGGGCTTATGCAGTGAAGAAAACGTGATGCCAATCCTGAGTGGTCCATTCGGCTTGTCGTTGGGCATAGGTGCAAAGAGTGGGAGTGAAAATGCGCATCATACAGCCTATTGCGCACAGTTTGAATCTCTAACACAGCGTCCTGTGGCTGCACGAAAAGCATTATTAAACATGGTGATGTTTCTGTCGGGGTTCTTCCAAGCCATTATCCGTAGGTAGCGGGATCCATTGCCATAATGGCCCTTAGGTGGCCTGAGCGAGGCATGACATCGATAGTTCCTGTCTCGCTTTATCTCCTCCATATCCGAACAACATTGCTTTGGTTCATTCCGAGACGCCTGGACACTTCCCTTGTTGAGAGCCCTTCCTGGCACAAAGTAACAATGCGGACGCTATCGAACCGCGGTATTGACCGTCTAGGCATGGTTGAACTGCAGATAACACGAGCCGTGCACCTCCTTCCTCGTGGAATGACTGGAACTGATGGGCTGTCTGACCCCCCCCCCCCCCCCTTAGTAGGCGCTGCTCATGTATGGTCGTTTATATTTGCGGGCGGGTTTAGTGACATCCTTGAGCAGTCAAAGGGACTGTGTCTGTGATACAATATCGACAGTGAAGGTCTATCTTCAGTAGTTCTGGGTTGATGCAAAACTTATTTTTATGTATGTTTAATCTGTTTGAAAGCATCTGCTTTCTCCAAGTGTCTTCCATGTACGCAATCTGTTTTGACATTTTGTAACCCATGTGCTAATAATCATTACATTGTTCCTTGTGGAGACAGACAGTGCTTCATCTCTGTTTATTCCATTCTCCAGTCTTGGCTTAAGTTTCCTCTCGCTACGTCGCTACGTTGCCAACATTGCATGGCAATGTCGCACTGCAACTTCTAAAAAGCGTGCTAGTTCTGTTCAGAACCTAATTTATAGTTTGGGGTCTCCGTCGGTAACGCCCCAATGTTGTGTCACATTAAAGCAGAACGTACTAACAGCGTATATGTAAAATTATTGCTACTTTAAAGTTGAAATCATTAATCCAGTTAAGCTTAAAGCTTCGAATAAATTACATTTTTCTCCTGGATAAGGTCCAAGGCGGCATTCGGTGACAATGAGGTGAAAGTCTGACCAGGTTCTACGCAATCGCAGATTTGTAATTCTGTTACTCCCCATTTGTAACAAACGACGGCAGTAGGTGTTCCATTCTATTACGTTAGTGCTGCAGTTCTGAGTGTGGTTGCAATCTCGCTATTTATGTATTATATTGCTGCTGATGTTGAATCTTTCCGTGGTGTGAAGCTTTTTAAAATATAGTGTTTGGTTGATTGTTATCCCTATATATTTTGGGGGAAGGGTATAGCGACAAAACTTACTGCTGAAAAGTATTTGGTACTTTAGACGTGCTTGTTTATTATTTAGGTGAAAACACTATTCTTCAGTTTTGGTCTTATATGGAATTAGTGTCCTGGACGAGATATGAAAATTAAAAATTTGCTCCAAAACTCCCAAAGATTTCCCCAAAACAAGTTTCACACTCCATGAAAAATTAACAAGCAAACAAATTTCCAGTGAAAACTATTATTTGGATACTAACCAGTAATTGAATCAGGAAGCTAATGCTTAGTTACTTATTAACATACGAAAGAACGATAGGATTCCAGTAAAATAAAACTCAAAATTCAAAATCATACTAAATTGCCAAAACATTATAATTAAAATTTGCAAAATAGAACCAACGTTACCAATGAATACTCCGTGTGAGTACTCTTTGAGATTCGTGAGTAATGGCTACGGATAATTCAATCCATTGTCACTACTACACGAGAGTTAGCCGAAGCAGGTTATACTTTTGAATGCTCGTATATGTAGGCGCAGTTATATTGTTTTTTCAGAATTGGTTATTGCGATCTACTGTGACGCAGTGAAACGAAACTTTGACTTCAGATATTACGTTATTTTGAATTCAGATAGATGACTTGCATATATTAGACAGAAGTGACTTTTAATTAGATAACCTGAAGTCAACACTCTTTAGGAGGTGAACACAGACAGACAATTTCATTCGTAATAACTAGTGGACTATGGAACTTGGCGATAGTTACGAAGCATATAATTTATAATTCCCCCAACACCTGGGAAAGCTTCTTCCTCACGGCTCTGTTAGAAAGTGACGAATATTGTGTAATAAACCAGCATATCGTGTCATTTCACGAATTTATCATTCAATTTTAACAATAATATATAGATAATGTGCTGCGATATTATTTGACTGAAGCGTTCGGCGCTTATATAGAAACTCCTTCACCTTAGGAATTAATAAGACTGTTACGACTGATTATAGATTTGAGATTACAACCAGTCTAGTGGGACTTTGATGTCGCTGGAACTAATTTGAACTTATCATTAATATTTAAATAGCAACTGATAAACTATCGATTATAAACGATTTAATTACGACATTTCATAAAGTTAATATTTTGCACAAGTCGCGAGTTCATTTCATCAATGTTCTTTTCGTAACGTCGATACCGATACATAAGAAAGAACAATCTCATTGCTCTACCGCTGAGTGTTAACCAAGACCGAAGATCCGAAGGGCGTAGCTCCCTTGCTCTATAAGGCCTCCCAATAAGATGTTGCTGCCTTCCTCTATGAAAGACAAGGTCACTGGCGTTTATAAATTTTGTAGATGTCGTAGTTGGTAAATGCGAAACATACAGGCTAAACAGGACCAGGGCGAGTACCGGGCCTTGGGCAGCCTATTATTTAAATGTCTCATTATATTGATAAACGCTGTTAATTGGAAAGGTCTGTCACAGAGCATATTATTTAATAAAGGTGCTAATGGTTTTTCACTGTGCACAATGTCAGCCATTTTGTATATCTTCGATATTTACTCATATCCTGTTAAACGTCAACTGGTCTATAAGACCAGAAATATATTTTTCCGCCAGTATCATGTCACAGATCGATGAAATGAAATGAAATGTCGTGTGGCTAGGGGCTCCTGTTGGGTAGGGTGTTCGCCTGGTCCAAATCTTTTGAGTTGACGCCTCTACGGTGACTTGCGCGTCAAAGGAGATGAGGTGATGATGACTAAGACAACACAACCAGCAGTCACTGAGGGTAGAAAATCTCCGATCCAGCAGGGAATCGAACCCGAGCCCTTTGGCATGGTACTCCGTCGCACAGACCACTCAGCTATCGGAGCGGACACAGAGAGTTCAGATACATTTTAACACTTAAGTAATCTTTTCAGACAGGTAATTTCTTGTTTATGTACCCTGCACTGTATGATACGTACACTTATTAATTTTCAGAACAATGTGCACTTGAGAATGGCTATAAAGCCGAAATCATGATTGTGTAAAATAAACGAACAATTTACAGAACAATTTACAGCAAAATAGTGGAAATTCCTTCGAAAAGCTACTACATTATTGTGGTCACCAGTAAACAAAAATCCTGACATGTAGAAGTTACTAAAGGCGTTCTCCAGAAAAGTATGTTGAGACTCTTGCTGTTTTATATTAATTACCTGGTGGTGAATATTAATATATAGCTCAAAATGTAGTAGAAGACATAGTTATGCAATAAATAAAGTTTTATCTGAAAAAATGTTCTATAAATATGTACTCAGTTGTTGACATGATTTGAAATTGGTACGGATGTGTACAATCGTGCACTTCATAAAACCTATGGTGCCAGTTCGTAACAGTTCCAATCGAATAACTGATACAAATGTATGGGTGTATTATTTTGTGGGGATCTGTCACTTAGGTTCCGTTGTAGGTACACATGTAAGATTCGTGTCATACACTTGATACAGTACTATCAAAATACAGTCTACATTGTAGTCTCCTAAAAAGAGTGTTACAAAAAATACAGTGTACATATTAGATTGCTTACAAAAAACTCGTGCGGGCCATTATAGAATATTTGTGAACTACGTGCTCTCCATTTCAGATAGGATTTAGTGGTGATATTGAACATATATGAAGAAGGCCGGAAGGCCGAGCACGAATTTGTTTTACACTCAGGAGAACATCACGGAAATGCTGAAAAACTTGAAAGAACAAACGCTTCAGTATAGACATCAATTACCCTAGGAGAATATACTTACAAATTTCGAAAAAAAAAGAACGAATTTTCGATCTGCAGCGGATTGTGTGCTAGTTTTGAACTTCATGGTACATTAAAGAATTGTGCCGGGCTTGCAGTCTTTATGACTTAAGTAACGTATGAGAGGTTTTACTTTCTCCAAAACTGTTTGAAATTCGATGATAAGAACACAAGGGACCAATGAGAAAAAACTTATAATCTGGCTGCTATAAGAGATATTTTTGATAACTTTCTTGAAAGTATTCAACAATGGTATATCCCTCCGGAGAACCTTACTTCTGATGAGATGATGCTGTTAGCTTCCTGAAACTGTAATTTTGTTGGAGTTTATATGAAAAATGTTAAACTTACGAAACTCTTACTTTTATAAAGAAAATATAGACACTTCGTTATTTCACTAAATAAGGTTTGATTTCTTAAATATAGTAATCTATTTTCTCATTTTGTTTGATAGATACTACTAATAAAATCCCAAGTTAAAAAAGTAAGTAATACAGAATTATAGTACCAAAAATTCGTCATACAAATTTCGCGTGTCTCCTACCAGCCGCATAGCCTGTGTAACGATTTCTCACCTCACCCACACCAGGTTAATTAAGTCCTCCAGTTCATATTCTATACTAATTATATTCCTTTTAGAATATCCTGATACAATAGTTCCATACTTAGCATTCATACACATACCCATATCAGTAACGTTGATTTTCCGTAGGATTCTGGAATGTATACTCTGTTCGAAAATGTGGGATCTTGCCCACGTGTCTCGTATAGGGTGCCTAAGGGATTCTGCGTTCTCAGAATGCTACACAAGTATTAACGTTACTAGTTTTATTTCAATAAAGCAGATTGACAATTGTATTGTATCGAACTGGGGACCTAGAAACGATGGAGGGGCTTCGTCCCCACCCTAGTCGGCCTTGGTACACAACCCCACAACAGGCTACAGCATTATTCACCCCACCATCGCCCTACTCCGTACCCAGGGGTATTGTGCGGTTCGGTCCCCAATGCAACGTCTCACACCAGACGAGTGTAACCCCACTGTTTGATTGGTTGAGTAATTATGGTGTACGCGTACGTGGAGAAAATGTTTGCGCAGCAATCGCGGACATGGTGTCACGCGCCGCTGTGAATGTATGTGTACAATCCACTAACAGAGTAAAAATGTTAGCAAGTATTCCAGGTGGGAGAACACCATGGAATATTGAACCGTGTCGTTTGGAACGGTTCCTGTTTATCCCTTGGTTTACTTCTGTTTGGAGTTACCACGCTTTCCTAGAGGGCGTTGCGGAGCCTCTGCGAGCGCGCTGCTAGCGCGTCCAGTGGGAGGAGGAACTGTGTGCCGTGCCGAGGGCGGACGAGGCAGATGCGACAAGTGTTTGGCGCTGGACGACCGTTATGCAGCGGGACGCTCGGTCCCTCTGTGATAAGTCTGGATGGGCCCAAAATCGCGGGGCGTGAGGACACAAGAGGCCATAAATCTGAGGACAACGTTTGGTTTCCGATCATGCACTGGGGAAGCTATGATGTCCGTCTGCGGCTGCCAGTAACCTCCAGAAGAATGAGTCGTCACTGAAAGTAAGATTTTTCATCAAGTTAGTGCAACGGTCGTCGTCTGGCGCGACCACTCTCCCAGTGTTGTGGGAGCTATTAATAACTGTATGACAACGTTTCCCTGCTTTGAGTTTGTGATCGGAAATTGCCTTGCGTGTGTGTTACTGCCCCCTTGCATGATAATGCATTTGAAGTCCATGCTGACTTACTTAAGGCTAAGGAAAAGAAAGAAAAAGAAAACTTTTTATCTGTGGACCTTCTGCAAGCCGTTCTTTTCCCATGGACGGCGTAGGTCACTCTTTGGATAATCACGTTGTAAAATGTCAAATAAATTTGTACTGTCTGACGGAGAGACAGAGTAAACTGTAGACAATTAATTTTATGGATGTCTGAAGTGCAAGATTAAGTTACAGTTCGCTAATATCTGTTGTATATTAGTACGTAGGCAAATTTAACTATAGTTACTGTTATTGCGTACATATTCTTGTGTTAAAGAGTTTGGTCTCTGTGGCATTTAAGTGCTCTACATAGTTACATTTAAGGTAGTGCTAGAGTTTCTATTTGGTAATCATCCTAGCCACGACTGATGTTGGTGGCTCGGTCTGTCTGAAATGTTGGGTCTATTGGATGGAGATCGTTGTTGACTTGCTCTCCTCAGTCTCGAATTCTCGTATTGATACTACAGCAGTAGTTCTGCCGGAATTTCATTTCCAGAAGTTATCAATTCTTGTGAGCACAAATAAAGCTACCTTTGTCTCTGTAATTTTCATCCGTTGGCCAGCAAGCTTTGGGTAATAACTAAAAATGGCCAACTGGTCTTAGTCCAACTTACTGACTCATGTTAGACGAGTTCGCTTTCCAGTTCGGCTAAATGTTTCCTCCTCCTGGTGGAGCCGTCCTCTTTCCCGAGCCATGTTGGAGTAAGAGTTTCCCGAGGGTCTATTGCCACTCAGTGTTCCAGGCGAATGTAGTAAGAGGTTAATTATCTACACCGTTGTGCCCAAGAAAGGGGAATTTCAGTAGTTCTGGATACCCTAGGGTTTTTACACTATTAAGAGGGTTGTAGGTTTGGAGAAATTGCTGTTTGGTAAACTTTAGCCTTCTGTGTCGGTAGTCCGGCGTATTCGACGATCCAACATTGTTATAGAACTGAAAGACTTGGTTTTGATGCATTTGCTGAGACGTGACGTAATTATGTGCTGTTGATGTTAATTGCTTCAAACATATTTTCTTTCATCTGTGGTTGTAATTCTTAATGCTTGATTGTCCTTAACGGCGTAACACATAATGTACGTCTGATTGTCCTATACGTCACCTAACCACTTCATTGAGAGACTGAAAAGGTGATCCTAGCTCTAGTTCTATGGGACTTTATTAACCGTAGATTCTTATCGTTTATGGTCTTATATATGTTTGTTTAAAGAAGTAATCATAGATTCCTATTGTTTATTAAGTAATTCTTGAGTTATATACCAAATATTACGAGTGCAAATATTCTCTCATTGTTACACTTGCGTGTTCTTTGGTTTGCACTGAAGGATGTGACAATAGATGCAAATCTAAAGTGGAGCGTTGGGGCGAATTAATCCTTTATCATTAACTTTAAAGATAACTGATTGTCTGTCGCTTGTTATTGTTAGTGAAACTCGTTGGGAGAATAGTTTATTGATGACCCCGTAGAATGAGTACATCAAATATCTTCCGGCATTAGCTGCGACGCGAACGCATCACTGCGTTTGGCATTGGAAATGCTTGTTTGATACGACGTTGCACAGAGAGTGGCACCTGTCCAGCTTGTAGAGTCTGGTCGGCCCTGCGTCAGTGTGTCAACAAACAAGGACATTCCTACGTTTGGTACTGTGTTGAGCGGACAGGAAATGGAGCTGTTTTCTTGTGAGGCAAGGGCACACGTGTACTGTGCTTAGGGATCACTGCTCAGTGATTGTACATTCAGCGGTGTCGGCCTAGTCGAGTGTTAGATGCACGCACGTTCACCGCCATTAGCAGTTCCTTGAGAGAGACAGCTCCATTTGAGGTGAGCTGTCCACTGACAAGGTATCGTAATGTCAATGTGTATTTAAGACCTACGTCGAAACCCGATACAGCTGCAAATTCTGGACGGACGCAGTCGCCACCGCACAGCGTGAACACCATAGTTTGAAGAGCAGGCATTAGTACTGTTGCAAAACACGCCCACAATGAGCTCGCTGAGTGTTGATCAAGAAGTGGGTTTGAGCCATTCCATGGCCTGTAGTTCGTCAAATTAAGATGTTTTGGACTCTAGCCGACTTCGGAAAGTTGAAGTGCTTAACCCGTAAGATTTACCATCTCTTGTCGACTTCTGTCAGTAATTTTTGCACACCTGTGTCCTTCAACCTGAATTCCCACATTTTGTATTGTTAATGGTTGAAGCATCCTTTACAAGGGAAGGTGTGTTCGGCACCAACAAGCAACACGTGTGGGCACTGGAAAATCCGTACGGTACCTTGTAATGATTACTAAGATCTACTTGCCATCAACGTTTGGGCTGGTCTGGTAGGCGATAGTCTGGTTTGTTCACACATGCTCAATGACTGAGTGCAAACAAGTATTTATTCTTCTTAAGGGAAAAGTTAGCAGTGTTACTGCAATATGCCCCACTCGATGTGATCATACTGGACTCGCATTCGGGAGGACGACGGTTCAATCCAACGTCTGGTCATCCTGATTTAGCTTTTCCGTGATTTCCCTAGATCACTTCAGGCAAACGCCGGGATGGTTCCTTCGAAAGGGCACAGCCGACTTCCTTCCGCATCCTTCCCTCAACCGAGCTTGCGCTCCGTCTCTAATGACCTCGTTGTCGACGGGACGTTAAACATTAATCTCCTCCTCCTCCTCCACTAGATATGCCTTCAGCGCTTGTAGTGCCAACATGATGGTGCATCTGTGCAATTCACTCATGCGGTGCGACATCATTTGGATGAGACTTTTGGTGCGAACTGGATAGGGCGCGGTGAGCCGATGGTATGGCTTGCTCATTCCCCTGACTTGACCCACTTGGATTTTTTCACCGGGGTATCGGAAAACCGTTCTTTAAGGAACAGATATGGACGCTGATCAAGAGCTGAGAGCGCGAGTTATGGCAGCCTATGATGGAATTAACACTTTGCTAGGGGTCTTTGAAAGGGTGCGACACTCAGGAGCCATTCATAAAGTGCATTCAAGCATGAAGCCATAATTTCAAGAACGTTTTCTAACTGTTTGCAAATGATTGCCATGAAACGTCAACCCTATGTCTTTTTTACCATTATGTCAGAAGGAAGTTGAAAAAGTCGCCATGCAGATCTGCTACGATGGCATGATGTTTGCATACCTTCCTGGCAGCACAAGATGCTGTTAAATGATGTCTAGATTCCGACATGGGTTTCCATGTAAGTCTCTAGTTATGACCCACTCTACCAGCCCTGTAATTATTTACATTCATTTCAGAAACATCCTGTAAGGCTGGTAAGAAATCACTCGAAAGAAACGGCGATAACAGAAAACCACATACATTAAAATAAATTAGTCAGACTTTTTTTTTAAATCTGAAACAAGCAAACTGAATGACAGTCTGTAGCACCTCTGAGTCGCGTGCCGTCATTGGAAAAAATAACGCATAATGTTCTTCTACATGGGCCTGGTTAATGCAGCCGGCCGCTGTGGCCGAGCGGTTCTAGGAGCTTCAGTGTGGAACCGCGCGACCGCCACGGTCGCAGGTTCGAATCCTGCCTCGGGCGTGGATGTGTGTGATGTCATTAGGTTAGTTACGTTTCAGTAGTTCTAAGTTCGAGGGGTCTGATGATCTCAGATGTTAAGTCCCATAGTGATCAGAGCCAATTGAACATTTGTTAATGCAATTACGTCAGTGCAATGCAAATGTTTGTAGAGCAGCTAAGCGAGGTGATGCACCAGTCAAAATTTATAGTCTTATGGTGGCCACTCCGAGATCAGAGGGTATGTCTTGGTCAAAGGGATGTCGTTGTGGTATAGTCTGGCAGTTAGCTGTATATTTGTAGGTCCTTGTAAAGGTGACAGGCATGGGAGCTCGCCACTCATGTAATTTTGTCAATCGTGGCAGCAAGCCTGTCGGCGATTTAACTGAGGAATTACCCAGCACATAAGCAATGAGTGACAACAGACCACTAATAATATTTCCCTTCTTTTGCATGAAGCCTTTCTACTTCCTCTGCACTTTCTGCAACATCAGCATTAAATCCTTTTTTTCCACTGGACTGGCGTAACGTTTAATTTCACCAACGATTGATGATACTTCTCACCTGCTAATTTATCATCGATTTTCTCAGGGTCACACTCTTCATTACACTTTACTCCAAAGTAAACAAAAGCAAGGAGATCGACTTCCGTTGGTTTTAAGGTAACATACGCAAATGAGACGAGGCATGTAGCATTTTACAGCTCTACAGCATGTTCTTACAAAGCAATGAGGCTTCTACATTCAGAACAGGACAGAAAGGCTTGACACTAAATTAAGAGAGATAGTTCGGGATGACATATTCATAAAAAAGATAATAATGTAAATTTATGTATATAACTTGAACAATTTCTGTCAATATTTTGCATCACCCGGTTCTCAGGACTCTTGAAGATAGACGTTGACTGTGGGTATTTTATCACAAGCACAGTCCCTTTGACTGTTCAGAGATGTCACTAAAAGCGCCCAAAGATGTAAACAACCATTCATGAGCAGCGCCTATTAGACGGTGGAGGTCCGACAGCCGTTCAGTTCCAGTCTCTCCATCAGGAAGGAGGTACAAGGCTCCTGTTGTCTAGAGTTCATCCATGCATAGACGGTCAGTAACGCTCTTCGATCGCATCAGCATTATCAATTTGTTCCAGGGAGAGTTCTCAACAAGGGAAGTGTTCAGGCGTCTGGTGGTGAACCAAAACGATGTTGTTCGGCCATGGAAGAGACGCAGAGAGACAGGAACTGCCGGTGATATGCCTCGCTCTGGCCGCCCAAGGATTACTGCTGCAGTGGATGACTGCTACCTAAGGGTTACGGCTCTTAGGAACACTGACAGCAACACCACCATGTTGAATAATGCGTTTCGTGCTTTCACAGGACATCGTGTTACGACTCATACTCTGCGCAATAGGCTGCATGATGCGCAGCTTCACTCCCGACGTTCGTGGCGTGGTCAATCTTTGCAACCATGACACCATGCAGCGCTGTACAGATGGGCCCAACAACATGTCGAATGGACCGCTCAGGATTGGCATCACGTTCTCTTCACCGATGAGAACCGCATATGCCTTCAACCAGACAATCGTCGGAGAAGTGTTGGGAGGGAAACCGGTCATGCTGAACGCCTTAGACACACAGTCCAGCGAGTGAACCAAGGTAAGGCCCCTGTGGTTTGGGGGTGGCTTTAAGTAGGGCTGACGTACGCCACTGGCGGTCATGGAAGTTGCCGTGACGGCTGTACCATACGTGAATGTGATCCTCCGACCCATAGTGCAACCATATCGGCAGCATTTTGGTGAGATATTCGTCTTCATGGACGACAATTCGTACATATCTTGTGAATGACTTCCTTTAGGATAACGATATCGCTCGACTAGAGTGGCCTGCATGTTTTCCATACATTACCCTACCGAACATGTCTGGGATAGATTGAAAAGGACTGTTTATGGACGACGCGACCCATGAACCACTCTGAGGTATCTATGCCTAATCGCTGTTGAAGAGTGGGAAAATCTGAACCATCAGTGCCTTGATGAACTTGTGGATAGTATACCACGACAAACACAGGCATGCATCAATGGACGAGGATGTTCTACTGGGTATTAGAGTTACCGGTGTGTACAGTAATCTGGACCGCCATCTCTGAAGGTCTAGCTGTATGATGGTACAACATGCAATGTGTGGTTTTCATGAAAAATAAAAAGGGCTGAAATGATGTTTATTTCGAACTCTGTCCAATTTTCTGAACAGGGCCCGTAACTCTCGGAACCCATGCGATGCAAAACATTTTTTTATGTGTGTATAAACACAGGAATATTCCAAGATTGGACGTTACTTTCATACATCCATAAATATGCAGGTCCTGACAGAAACTGATAATGCAACTACGAAGGTTTTCCCGAAATCATGTTACTAACGTCTAGAACTTGTACTGGGAAGGGAGTAAATAACATTTAGTATAGGAACCCATTCCGGAAACCTTTTGCTTCCGTTCTATGAAGGTTTCATTTGAGATGTGTAACGCGTCCACATCTGTAAACGGAAGAAAGGTGTCTCAGAGTTGCTGTTCCTGGTGTGAACTCGGATAGACAAAATGGTTCAAATGACTCTGAGATCTATGGGACTTAACATCTGAGTTTATCAGTCCGCTAGAGTTAGAACTACTTAAACTTAACTAACCTAAGGGCATCACACACATCAATGCCCGAGGCAGGATTCGAACCTGCGACAGTAGCAGCAGTGCGGTTCCGGACTGAAGCGCCTAGAACCGCACGGCCACAACGGCCGTCCTCAGGTAGACAGGAAGTAAGCCGTGTACAATGTTATAAAGTTGGTGGTCGCCACTTCGAGCCCCTGTTCTAATACCTCAAAATTATTCTGTATCTACAGTATGCTATGTGCCTTTTAGGTTTTTGAATAATGTAAACACGTAATGTTTAAGTGTTAAAAGAAACAAATGTGTTTAAGTGATGATCGACGTTTCGTTATGTTTCCTTTCGAATTGTTACCTATTAATTCTTCCGTGTCATGCCTAATACACTTTCTTAAGCGGAAGTGAGTGAGTTTAATATCTGAACTGAAACTTTCACAGAACGGAAACTGTATGTTTCTGCACATGGGTTCTCATTCAAAATGTTATGAACTCACTTCACTCTACAAGTCCTACAAGTTTGTAATGGGACTTTGCGAACACTCTGTATGTTTCAAAGCGAGAGTCATATACACTCCTGGAAATTTAAATAATAACACCGTGAATTCCTTGTCCCAGGAAGGGGAAACTTTATTGACACATTCCTGGGGTCAGATACATCACATGATCACACTGACAGAATCACAGGCACATGGACACAGGCAACAGAGCATGCACAATGTCGGCACTAGTACAGTGTATATACACCTTTCGCAGCAATGCAGGCTGCTATTCTCCAATGGAGACGATCCTAGAGATGCTGGATGTAGTCCTGTGGAACGGCTTGCCATGCCATTTCCACCTGGCGCCTCAGTTGGACCAGCGTTCGTGCTGGACGTGCAGACCGCGTGAGACGACGCTTCATCCAGTCCCAAACATGCTCAATGGGGGACAGATCCGGAGATCTTGCTGGCCAGGGTAGTTGACTTACACCTTATAGAGCACGTTGGGTGGCACGGGATACATGCGGATGTGCATTGTCCTGTTGGAACAGCAAGTTCTCTTGCCGGTCTAGGAATGGTAGAACGATGGGTTCGATGACGGTTTGGATGTACCGTGCACTATTCAGTGTCCCCTCGACGATCACCAAAGGTGTACGGCCAGTGTAGGAGATCGCTCCCCACACCATGATGCCGGGTGTTGGCCCTGTGTGCCTCGGTCGTATGCAGTCCTGATTGTGGCGCTCACCTGCACGGCGCCAAACACGCATACGACCATCATTGGCACCAAGGCAGAAGCGACTCTCATCGCTGAAGACGACACGTCTCCATTCGTCCCTCCATTCACGCCTGTCGCGACACCACTGGAGGCGGGCTGCACGATGGTGGGGCGTGAGCGGAAGACGGCCTAACAGTGTGCGGGACCGTAGCCCAGCTTCATGGAGACGGTTGCGAATGGTCCTCGCCGATACCCCAGGAGCAACAGTGTCCCTAATTTGCTGGGAAGTGGCGGTGCGGTCCCCTACGGCACTGCGTAGGATCCTACGGTCTTGGCGTGCATCCGTGCGTCGCTGCGGTCCGGTTCCTGGTCGACGGGCACATGCACCTTTCGCCGACCACTGGCGACAACATCGATGTACTGTGGAGACCTCACGCCCAACGTGTTGAGCAATTCGGCGGTACGTCCACCCGGCCTCCCACATGCCCACTATACGCCCTCGCTCAAAGTCCGTCAACTGCACATACGGTTCACGTCCACGCTGCCGCGGCATGCTACCAGTGTTAAAGACTGCGATGGAGCTCCGTATGCCACGGCAAACTGGCTGACACTGACGGCGGCGGTGCACAAATGCTGCGCAGCTAGCGCCATTCGACGGCCAACACCGCGGTTCCTGGTGTGTCCGCTGTGCCGTGCGTGTGATCATTGCTTGTACAGCCCTCTCGCAGTGTCCGGAGCAAGTATGGTGGGTCTGACACACCGGTGTCAATGTGTTCTTTTTTCAATTTCCAGGAGTGTACATAAGGCATATTTATAATTACTTCTAAATACTATTGATTCACAAGGCACTATAAAATGTTAGAAAAATGTAAGAATTTCATATTTCGGATGTCGAAACCAGTTTCATTCATCATCCCATATTTTTCTACCCTTATTTGAGGATTCGTAACAACTAAATATTATTAAGCGTAAATAGTTTTCATTAGAGAGCTACTCATTTGGTTAATTGTAAAAATGTGTTACATACTTACGAATGAAAGATTGTAACCTGAATGCTTTTTATGCGCTAATAAGACCTATATACAAACAATAATAATAAATTCTCAATAACTTGCAAAATATTAGACTCGCCAAACAAGTACAAAAAGTGACATCTGTTTGAAAATTCCTGTACAGTCAATTCTAACTTGTTTAAAATTTCGTAAGTGTTTCATTTAATTTATTGTGTAAGTTCACAGGGTTGCAGAAATAATACCGCCCACAAGTGTCGTCGCTACGACATTAATATATACTCATAACTACTTAATAGGCGATAGGAAAACCTATTTTAAGTTAATATTAACTCAATACTAAAATACACCTTGCCTTCAAGCGGCTTAATTCTGTTATTACGAAATTGTTTACATTTTTGTCAGCAAAGGTCATTGAACCTGGCGATGAGAAGGGCGTATTTAAATAGATTTCTGAGAGACGGCTAAGGGCAGTTCACAGTGAATGGATGTTGTGGTAAGTTTAGGCCTGCAGTACTTTTAATTTCCGTGTGCTCCAGCCAGACGTCTGTTGGCAACAGTGCATAAACTTCCCATGGCAACTGTTATTGCGAAATTATTCTGTGTATTGTGCACGTAATAAACATTGTTCTATGAAATAATGTTTTAATTTATTAATGTGTAGGTGACACATAATCATTGAATGCTTATAGCGGGCGATATTTGGGACTACAAACCTGGAAGTGACTGCAGAAATTGAATTTCATCACTTCACGCCCACATATCGTCGCCCAGCAATTTATGGGAATTGTTTCACCTATGCATAGACATCCAGTGCCAAACGCCTGCACAGTACTACCAAAAACTTTCCGAATCCATTTCATGCAGAACCGCACCTCTACGATGTAAGTTGTACTGAGAAAGTATAAAGCAGAATCTGATAATGGATTGGGTTATCAACATGTACATACTTGTGCAGGGAACATGGGTTGTATTTACGCCTGGGCCTGATTTTCTCCCTGCTGTGCCTATTGGAAGAGAAGAACACAAGACCTCATATTTGCACTAATAGATTGAATGGAAGAGGAACTAGGAAAATGGTAAAAATCTCATATTTGTGTTCCTGTACTTGGGGAAAGCTTATGAAGGTGAGCTAAGGTGTAAGATCTGGATGTTTTTAGGAAAGCAGATGGCTCCAGACTCCTAAATAAGGAAGGTGCAAATGCCATATGAAGGATGCAAAGGTTCTTTACAAAGCAGATCGGACGGGATCAGGATACAGAGAAGAGTGCAACAGGATAGTGCACTGTCCCCATTACTTTTCATTGCGCTTATGGACGTCTTTATGATGGAAATCAAGGGGATGAGAAATGGTGATTTCAGTGGTTCTATCTCTGATGATTATGTAGCTATTTGGGGAGAAACAGCAGTCCAGGGAAGGTTACATGAATGGAACTGCGAGTTTAAAGAGTACCAGCTGACAGTAACCGAGAAAAAATCTGTAGCAATGATTATGAGCAGGTCATCTGCCCGGGCCAGCCAGATGTTAGATGGAGAGAAAATAGTGTGTGCGGGGGCCTTCTAATGCTTGTTATATATACTGTTAAGGAATGGAACAGACACAGTAGAAGTACAAAACAGAGTAACAAACAGAACTAATGTTCTTCATCATTTGAGGAACCTTCTGTAAGACAAGAGGGTTCCCCTGAGAGCCAAACACACCATGTCTAAAAGGTATCTCCTGCCGATTATGATATACAACTTGGAGTGCTGTGTAAATTGACGAGGCAGATTTGAGCAAGCTACAAGCATGAGGAATGAAGGTCCTGCGATTAGCTTTGTGGAAGTCTAGAAGAGAGTAAATTAGGAATGAAGACGAGGAGCGATGCAAGTGGATCTGCCACTTCGTGAGAGACTGAGTACTGAACAGCTTAACCCGTTTGGACATGTGAAGACGATGAAGGATAACCTCCTGCCAAAACGGTAAGTGGAGAGTAATGTGCAGCGGAAAAGACTAATAAGACGACTCTGAACAAGAAGGGTGGATGGAACTAACGGAGACCTGAAGACGATCAAATTGGGCACAATACCAGGAAACAAACAAAAAAAAATTTTCAAATGGCTCTGAGCTCTATGGGACGTAACATCTGTGCTCCCCTAGAACTTAGAACTACTTGAACCTAACTAACCTAAGGACATCACACACATTCATGCCCAGGTAGGATTAGAACCCGCGACCGTAGCGGTCACGCGGTTCCAGACTGTAGTGCCTAGAACCGGACGGCCAAACCGGCCGGCGATACCAAAACAATAGGAGCATCAAGGTACAGCAAAGTAGAGGTTCAAAGATGGTTCAAATCGCTCTGAGCACTATGGGACTTAACATGTGAGGTCATCAGTCCGCTAGGACTCATAAGTACGTAAACCTAACTAACCTAAGGACATCACACACATCCGTGCCCAAGGCAGGATTCGAACCTGCGACCGTAGCGGTCGCGCGGTTCCAGATTGAAACGTCTAGAGCCGCTCGGCCACTTCGGGCGGCACAAAATGGAGGCAAATTGTTCGTATACCACCTACCCAGCTCACTGCAAGGACATGAAAAATGATTGTATACTGCAGCACGGGTTAGCCGAGCGGTCTAAGGGGCTGCAGTCATGGACCGTGCGGCTGATCCCGGCGGAGGTTCGAGTCCTCCCTCGGGCATGCGTGTGTGTGTTTGTCCTTAGGATAATTTAGGTTAAGTAGTTTGTAAGCTTAGGGACGGATGACCTTACCAGTTAAGTCCCATAAGATTTCACACACATTTGGACAATATTGTTTACACTGCAATGGCAGCACATTACATGTGGAAGTAATTACCACCCAATATTACTATGATTCTTTGCGGTGGCTGGTACTAAAATATATGACGTCAGCTTACTATAGCGCTAGCCGGCAGTGGTGGGACGTTATCTGTAACCATGAACCGACCTGCTTAGCTGCCTGTCTCATTCCTCTCGGGGAGCGACATTAACAATTCAGAGCGCAGCGTTTGTGTCGTAAGAGATGCATAAACGATCCGCGCCCTTCTGTGCCAGAGGCGGCTCCCGGGGCGAGCCTAATGCGGCGTCCGCCGCTGATGGCGGTATTTGCATATCTGAGACGAGTGGCGCCGCACGGCGGATTCCGACCATCCACAGTTTGCAGCCGCTCCGCCCACTCCTCGCAGAGGCGAACCGACGGCGAGGACAACCCGTCCGTCTCCAGAGCTGAAAGCATCTGCTGCTCCCAGCCTTTGTCGGTCCACAGTGTCACTTACGTGCCAAGGGTAGAACTATTTTTGTTTGTATAGCAACATTGGCACCACTCTGGGTTTATGACTTCGATGGGCTGAGATGGTATGTGCTCAGTTCAGAGCTGCACTTATTTACAGGATATGTTTAACTGGAATGTATAAGCATGTATAAGTCGTAATTCATGTTGTTGCGTGGGCCTGAAACTATCCATCAGTTAGTAAAGAAAGTAATACTACAACTTGGACGGTTATTTACAAGTTACTGAGAAGTGTACCTCCCCATCGCACCCACATCAGAGTTAGTTATAAGTTGGCACAGTGGATAGGCCTTGAAAAAGTGAACACAGTTAAATCAAGAAAACAGGAATAAGTTGTGTGGAACTATGAAAAAAAAAAGCAAAATACACAAACTGAGTAGTCCATGTGCAACATAGGCAACATCATGGATAATGTGAGCTCAGGAGCGTCGTGATCCCGTGGATAGCGTGAGCAGCTGCAGAACGAGAGGTCCTTGGTTCAAGTCTTCCCTCGAGTGAAAAGTTTATTATTAAATATTTTTGCAAAGTTATGATCTCTCCGTTCGTTCATTGACGTCTCTGTTCACTGTAATAAGTTTATTGTCTGTGTTTTGCTACCGCACCGCAAAACCGTGAGATTAGTAGACGAAAGGACGTGTCTCTCCAATAGGGACAGAAAACATTTGGTCGCAAGTTCATAGGTTAACCGACTGCTCTACAGGAAAACGCGTCTGATATATTCTATAAGACACTGGTGACCGCATGTGCGTCATATGACAGGAATATGTGCACTTGGCGAATGGGTAAAAAGATTCTTCTATCTTGCCAAATTTAGGTTTTCTTGTGGATGTGATAATCACTCCCAAAAAAGTGATGAAAACATAAGAGTTTGTCAAATAAACTGCAACAAATGATTGCAACAGTTTTACAGTCTCGCAGTTTTCCCTGTGCTCTGCCAAAACGTATGTTTTGTTTCGATGTTTGTTTAGGTTTGACGTCCCCATACTACGGAGCAGTTACCTCGCATCGGACGGACGGACAGACAGATAATAACTGTCTGAAAATAAAAAGAAGACTTGAACCAAGGACCTCTCGTTCCGCACCTGCTCACGCTAGCCACGGGACCACGGCGCTCCTGAGCTCACATTATCCTTGATGTTGCCTATCTTTCACATGGACTACACAGTTTGTATAGTTTGCTTATTTTTGAATAGTTCCACACAACTCCTTCCTGTTTTCTCGATTGATCTGTGTTCAGTTTTTCAAGGCCTATCCACTGTGCCGACTTATAAGTAAATCTGACGTGGGTGAGACGGGGAGGTTCCCTTGTGAGCAATTTCGTAAGCTTCCAGAAGCATAGAAATTAGGAAACAGTGTACACTGAGATGACAGAACTCAAAGTATGCTTCCTCACATCGTGACGGATCTCGTTTTGCTTGGCGAAATGCAGCAACTCGACGTGGCAAGGACTCAAGATGTCATTAGAAGTCCCCTGGAGAAACACTCAGGCAATCTGCCTCTATAGACGTCCATATTTACGAAAGTGTTGCTGGGGCAGATGTAGTGCTGGAACTGGCCTATCGACTATATTCCGTAAACGTTCAGTGGGCGGCCACATCATTCGCTCATAATGACCAAAATGTTCACCAAACAAATCGAGAACAATCAGTGCCCAGTCACAAGATGCATTACAATCCATAAAAATTCCACCATTCTGTACAGGATGGTGGCCAGTCAAAAATATTTTAATGAATTGGTTTAAAAAATTTATTTCAAAGGCCCAGTGGAATCTTTACAAGTTTTCTCCCAGAGTAATTCACGCCGTGCCTGCGTGACACAAGTCGCTCACCTTTCAAAACCGAGGCAGTTCTGTCCAGTTGAAGCTGCTGACAGGAGATTGCCCTGAGACCTCTGTTAAAACTGCTATCGAATTCACGCCATTGGTTTTACACAATAGCGTGCACGGGATACCGATCGCGTATGTGGGTGCTGGAGTCTTCTGCGGTGCCGAACGCAGTTGCTTCTCTCTCTTGTAATCCAGACTTCAAGCAGAACGAACGTCTTCTTGGAAGGCGAGCCTCTGGCTCTGCTTTTCAAGACCGGCCACCAACGTAAGTTAACATGAACCGCATCCCACACCGTTACCCCTTTCAACTAAGTGTTCTACCTCCTAGACTGGCCTAAATCTGCTAACGTCGGACCCTAGGCGCGCATTTTGTACGCCGTATATTGAAATAGATCCTCTTTATTTTACTTAATTCCTTGTTTTGTCATTTAACGGCAGCTATGGATGCCCACTATCAAATCCTGACCGCACACTGCCACCACGAGGCATATTTAACAACCTTCTTCCCCTCCGTCCATGCCCTTTTATATATTAACAAGTTTCTATACCCCCCCCCCCCCAAATCAAGAACTCTTTGGGAACATGGAGTCTATGGATGGCTAAAAATATCGAATATAACCATTTCCAGTCAATGATTGTTTCATTTCGACCACAGAACCCAGTGAATTCTATGCAAACACATGCCACACCAAATGGTTCAAATGGCTCTGAGCACTATGCGACTGAACTTCTGAGGTCATCAGTCACCTAGAACTTAGAACTAATTAAACCTAACTAACCTAAGGACATCACACACGTCCATGCCCGAGGCAGGATTCGAACCTTCTACCGTAGCGGTTGCTCGGCTCCAGCCTGTAGCGCCTAGAACCGCCGGCACCGTGCCACACCAATATGAGTCGCCGTCGTATTGCACAGTGCCTGGTTGCAACTATTATCCATGTCTTCATGCTATCTCCCCATACTCCAACCTTACCAAGAGATCTTGCAAACTGAAATCTATGACAATGCAACAGTTTTCCAATCGTCTAGGGTCCACGACCCCAGGAAAGGCCCTGCAAGCAATGCCGTGCTCACAGCTCCGCTGCCATAGCCCATTAATGCCAAATTTCGACGCACTGTCCTAACGGATGCGTTTGTCTTACGTCCCAGGTTGATTTCTGTGGTAATTGCAGGCAGTGTTGATCGTCTGTTAGCACTGACAACTGTACTCAAACGCTGCTGCTCTCTGTCGCTAAGTGAAGGCAGTCGGCCACTGCCTTATTCGTGGTGAGATAGAATGCCAGAAATTTGAAACTCCCGGCATACTGTTCACACAGTGAATCTCAGAATAGAGAATTCAATAATGATTTCCGAAATGGAATGTGATATGCGTCTATCTCCGACTATCATTCCGCGTTCAGAGGTTTTTGATTTCAGTCGTCCGGCCATAATGACGTCGGAAATTTTTCACAGGAGCACCTGAGTGCAAATGACAGCTATGCCATTGCACTGTCCTTTTACTACTTGCGTACTAGTACTACCGACATGTGCATATGTGCATGTCGCTAGCTATTTCATGACTCTCGTCAGCTCAGTGTACATTGCGGCGCAGAGCGGCGGGGAGGAAGCTCACATGAAGAAGAATACGGGGAAGTTGCCACCAGAGTGGACGAAGCGACAAGCGGCAGCAACTGAGGCAGTCCCGTGTCATACTCACAAAGTGTTTGGGAACGGATGGCTAGCCGGTGTTGAAAATCTGCGAATGTGTCTGAAAATTCTGACATTTTGGACGCGGTACGACGTTGCATGACCCCACGTGAATGCAGTTAGCTCGTGACTAGACAGATTTCAGTTCTGTCACTGTAAGCTCGTGTTTTCGCTTATTCTGCCGTCGCTTATCTGGGGTATCACTAAACTGTCTCAATTCGCTGGAAACTCTTACAACTCGTATGTTAGATGAACAGCCGGCTAGTAATCAGGTTACATGCGCAGTGAATGAAGTTTTCATTACATGTTAATGGATGCCACTATTCGAAATCAGTGATTGTTTAGATTGATTTATGGAAGTGCTCCGAGTAGCCAAGGGGTACTTATTTGAACAAGTTGTTAACGACACAACAGATACTTACGTTAAATTGATGTTATTAACAAATTGTGCCGTCTAATCTCCAAGTGATCCAGCTAAACCCAATGAGTAATGGCTAGTTCTGATGTACACTATATGCACCGTTGATGATGGATCGTTCAGCCATAATTATATATAACCATTCCGCATGTGTAATGGAAACAGGCGGATGATTAATAGCAGACACGTAGGAGCAATATTGTGTGGGATCACATCCCGGAAGCATCAAAGTACATTATTGAAGGGAAGCTAAATGTTAAATTGTCGCCTTCCATAATCACTGTGTAGTTCTGTTTTGAATGTTAGTTTTACTACTTTTAATACCAATGAGCCTTTCTCTTTTTTCTTTGTTTAATATCCCTGCTTTTAAGCACAATTTTAACGGTTGTCAAGCTGCTTCTAAATTCTTCTGGTATTGAGTTAAAATGCTCTTGAGCTTAACTTTTACAGTTGTTGTGTGAGTAGGCTGTTTAGGGTTTTTTATTTGTAACACCACCTCTGTATGAAAATAACTGGCTGCACTGTGTGAAGTCTGTGGCTGGTTGGCATTGTTGTAATACTCGCCATTGTAGCGTTGGGCAGTTGGCTGTTAGCGGCGCGTAGCGTTGCGCAGTTGGAGGTGAGCCGCCAGCAGTTGTGGATGTGGGGAGAGAGATGGCGGAGTTTTGAAATTTGTAAGACTGGATGTCATGAACTGCTATATATATTATGACTATTAAGGTAAATACATTGTTTGTTCTCTATTAATATCTTTCATTCGCTAACTATGCCTATCAGTAGTTATTAAGGCAAATACATTGTTTGTTCTCTATTAAAATCTTACATTCGCTAACTATGCCTATCAGTAGTTAGTGCCTTCCATAGCTTGAATCTTTTAGTTAGCTGGCAGTAGTGGCGCTCGCTGTATTGCAGTAGTTCGTGTAACGAAGATTTTTCGTGAGGTAAGTGATTTGTGAAAGGTATAGGTTAATGTTAGTCAGGGCCATTCTTTTGTAGGGATTTTTGAAAGTCAGATTGCGATGAGCTAAAAATATTGTGTGTCAGTTTAAGCACAGTTATGTATAATTTTTCTCAGGGGACGTTTCGTATGTCGACCCTTAGCCGAGGATACCTCACTGGAATCTTCTGATTTTTTTCTTGTAGTTTGTGTTACTAGTGTAGCTTTTGTTTATTGCTAGCGCGTAATCATAGAGAGAATTTCCTTTGTAGTTGCAGTCTTTCATTGTTGTACGGTAAAACAGTTGTGGTATGCATCTACTTTTGCACGAAGTATTTCGCAGCTGTGCTTGCAATTAACTAGATATTATTTTCAGTGCTATGTTAATGTTTCTCTTATTTTTGCTCTTCAAATTGTGGTTTTCCGTGTTATCGTGTGAAATATTGTGACAATAATAGCGTGTCAAAAACGTAACACTAGGCTCCAAAGTAAACTGAGAACTAATAGTGACGACGAGCGTAGCTTACCAGCACCACTGTGTAATGAATTAACAGACATTCAAAGTAGTAATTTGGTAACTATGCGTAGGGAAATGGAGCGGGCGTCAAATAATCATGTAGACAGTGAAACAGGTAGTTAATAGGGAAGCATTATCGATTGACCGGTGGGCAACAGCTCGCCTCAGGAATCGGAAATTACAGAGCACACTCTTGCAAATACTGTAGATTCAAGTTTTGCGTCCTCACCGTTTGCTCAAACTGCGAATATTGCCGGTTCAAATGCACTGCCGAACAGCACTGAGGAACATGTTTCAGACACCAGTGCATTGTTATTACAATTAATGCAACAAATGGGACAAAAGCTTCAAAAGTTAGGCACAATGGAACTAAATCTTCAAAAGTTAGACACAATGGAACAAAATCAGAGACAAACACAGCAAAAGCTTCAAAGGTTAGACACAATGGAACAAAATCAGAGACAAACAGAGAAAAGGCTTCAAAAGTTAGACACATTGTAACAAATTCAGAGACAAACACAGCAAACGTTAGACGCAATGGAACAAAAGCTTCAAATGTTAGACTCAGTGGAACATACGATTGAACAAACACGTGAAGATTTAACTACAGAATTACATAAAATCGAATCGAAATATCAAAAAGTCTGTAATGACGTAAAAACAGAAATTTGTGCTCATTTCCAACCTAATTTTTCGCGGCATGAAAATACATTACACAATCACGAAGCAGCCATAAAAGAACTGCAAACTATTGTTCATGGAAATCATTAGACCTTGAAAGCTAAAATTGACTCAGTTGCATCTACCGATTCGGTTACGCAACTTGCAAAAACTCAAGAAAACTTAAAGGACACAGTAGATACTCTGAAAATTGGTTCAGAAAGACACAGGGAGAAATTAGTTCATTATCAGAGAATGTAGCTGAACTTTCGGATCAGCTAAATAATTTATCTACGAAGGTAGATGATAATCAGAATGACACAAAACCGGTAGCCTTTAATGACACAGAAGAGTTCGAACAAATTAGGAAATTTTAACAAAATCTGAATCAAATTAATACGCAACACGAAAGAGAAATCCGGGAAGTACAAGATCAGCTGACACAGGTAATACAAGAATTACGTATTTCAGAGGACACTCGCGCTCCAATACGGGAAGAGGGACATAGAAATACGGAACTGCCACAAAATAATAACACAGGACACTTCGGAGATTATTAAAGAAATTGTCAAGGTACACCGAATTTTGAGATGGAACCGCCGAAACGACCTAACAATGACCGACATGCGACTCGCCGACATGATGATTTTGACTATAAGTTGTTCATTACTACACGTAAACTCCAAACATTTAAGATTTCTGGCAACGACATACATCCACAAGCGTGGCTCCATCAATTCTCTCATTGTTTTCCTCACAACTGGTCATTAGAACACAGATTAGAATTTATGTGTGGCTACTTAGAGAATGAACCAGCTGTAAGAATGCGATCGGTCATTCACGATTGCCACAGTGAAGGAGAATTTTACCATATCTTCCTCTCAGCATATTGGTCTCAAGCTACACAAGACCGAGTAAAACATAGCATCATAATGATGAAACATTTCGAACAATCTGAATTTTCCAGTCTTGTCAAATATTTAAAAGACATGTTACATAAGAATCAGTATCTTTCAAACCCATAAAGCCCCTCAGAACTCATCCGCATTTGCTTAACTAAATTACCTGAAAATTTACGACATATTATTTTGGTAGGACGTTGCAAAGACGACACTGAAGCTTTTCAGCGACTCTTACAAGAACTGAAAATTGACACTGACAATCGCGGAACGCGAAAACAGGAACACAACAATTACAGGTCATATCCATCGCAATTCTTCGATGAAAGAAATTATAACTGGACACGACAAGTCTATCGCTACAACGTAAATAGTGTTCAAAACAGACACCACACGTATGACAACCGTTGGCAGAATAATAGTTACAGAGAAAGATCGCATTTCCGCAGTAATGAATATAACAGAGACAAACATAGAAACAGACAATATAGCAACCAGAAGTATTATTATCACGGGAGACAGAACAATTTCAGACGCAAGGGTCCACCGCGCAGTGATAATTCAGGGAGAAATTCTCCACCACTTAACCGACAAGAATGAAACTACAGAAACTACCGACATGACGACAGACGATATAATCGTAACGACAGACTTGAACGGCATCAGAACTGGCGAGATGCAAACAGAGCACGGAACTCTTGACAAAGTGAATTTGTAGAAGTTAGGTCTCCAAATCCCAATAACGACGCGCGCCAACAAAGACACAATAGGCAATGACTTATACCGCTGGCAGCCACAAAACGTACTTACGAAACTGACGACGCAGCTGCCGTAGTTGGTAATTACGTAAAAATGGAAGACATTAGGGACATATTACTCCAGGAACACGACGTAAAATATAACAACTTTGCATATCCTGTGATTCACATTACAGTAAATGACGTAAAATATACGGCAGTACTTGAATCTGGCAGTCCCATTTCAGTAATTAATGAAACAGCTTTTAGCAAATGCTATAAATCGGACCATAGACCCACACTTCCGTTACGTAAGATTAAATTACAAGGTGCAATCTTTGGAAAAAGTGTAGATGTACGCCAACAAACCAACTTAGAATTCTTTTGTCAAAGCCACAGTTTCTCTATGAACTTCCTCATTGTTCCATTATTGCCGACGGAAATTATACTAGGAGTAGACTTTTTGAATGAATAAAAGCAATCTTAAACTTTCACGATGCTGAAATAAGTTTAGAGAAAGAAGCTTTGAAATTTGAAGATTGGCTCTCAAAGCATGACGAGGAAATTAATCGGCTTTACCTTCTGTTAGACAACAGTTCGGAATTTTCTGCGGAACTGCACACTAACAATCACTCTGCAAGTACTGACAGGAATGATATCGACGACATATTTTATACTTATGAGTTAATTCACAGTAAAATTCGAACAATTGAGAATTGTAATCACACTGATAGGCAAGACCTTTTTGAGATTTTACAAGCACATTCCACAGTTTTTACTCACAAAACAGGAACAATCAAGGGATTTCAATACCAATTTCGTGTTCGTGAGCATACTAAATTTTGTGTTAGACCATACGTAATTCCAGCACATTATGGGGACCGTGTTAGAACAGAAATACAATCTATGCTTGACGAGGGCATTATTGAGCCTGCAGTAAGCTCATACAACAGTCCATTACATGTTGTTGAGAAGAAAAATGGATCGATCAGGCTTGTCTTAAATTCGAGCCAAATCAATACTATCATAATTCCTGAAACAGACAGGCAGCCAACGTTGGAAGAACTTCTTCAAAATTTTAATGGTGTGAAAGTGTTGTCTTCCATTGATCTCAGATACAGCTTATATCAGATCGAACTTCATCCAGAATGTTTCGGCGTTTGTTATAAATTTCGGAAACATCCTTTTGGTTTGAACATTCTTCGGCAGCGTTCATTCGCGAGCTAAATTCCATATTACCTGACTTCTTAAAACGTCACATAACCTTATATGTGGATGATATTCTAACAGCACAAGCCTCATGGGAACAACATAATCGCATCGTCAACAGTTTGTTACGTATTTTTGCTAAATCTGGAATTACAGTTAACTTGGAAAAGTCTGAATTCGGTAGGTCAAAGGTGAGGTTTTTGGGACATATTATTTCTTCTGAAGGCATTCAGCTGGATCCTGAAAAGTTAGAAGCAATCAGAGCCATTCCAGTTCCATCCATAAAAAGACAAGTCCGCAGTTTTCTAGGTTTTGTAAATTTTTACCGTCGTTTTCTGAATATGCAAATTCTAGTTACACCAAAACTTTGTTCTCTCACTGGAAAAAAATACTATTTGGAACTGGGACGAACAAGCTTAGTAGGAATTCAATTCTTTGAAATAATCGCTACTTAACGCGCCAATATCAGCTCATCCAGATCTCTCACAAGACTTTTGCCTTAGCACGGATTCTTCTAAAGTCGGTCTTGGTGCCCATTTATTTCAAGAAGCCATAGAAAATAACACTACGGTTCAGAAAACCATTGCCTTTGCTAGCCGAGTGCTAACATAATCTGAAAAAAAAATATTCCGTTACTGAATTAGAAGCTTTAGCTATCGTTTGGGCATTTAATAAATTCCGTTTCTTTCTTTCTGGTAAGCACTTGAAAGTATACAGTGATCATCGTGAATTACAAATTCTTATGTCTTCAAAATTAAATCATGACAGGTTAAAGCGTTGGTCTTAGCTCCTGCAAGAATTCCGCTTCACAGTAGTCTACATTCCCGGCAAGGAGAACATTGTTGAGGACGCACTGTCACGCGCACCAGCTGGGCTTGGGAAAAGTAACACAGAAGACAATCTCGAGAAAAATTTTAGCATTCTTTACATTCAGAAAGTAGCCTTTGAAAACTTCATCACCACATCTTTAAAGGACATTGCTCATGAACAAGATAAAGATCCGATTTGGAAAGACATCAAAAGTAAATGGCATGAAAAGCCGCACACTCAGATTCGGCATTATTATCTGGTTAGAAACAACATACTCTTCAAACGCTGCACTGTTGATGACAAGCTATGGGTACTTTGCATTACAGACGATTTTGTTAATAAGCTCATTTGGTACATTCATTTCAGCTACGCACACTTTGGTTCACGAAAATGTTATCATATTCTTCGAACGACTTGTTATTTTAACAATATGGAAAAGAAAACTCGAAGAGTCTTATCTATTTGTAAACTTTGTCAAAAAGCTAAACCATCTACCATTTCACATCGTGCTCCGTTGTTTCCTATCATTCCTTCTAAATTAAAAGAATTTGCTGCTGTTGATCTCTTGGGACCCCTTGTCGAAACATCGAATGGATTTTCGTACATTCTAGTCGCTGTTGAACTTACTTCAAAATTTGTTTCTTTCACTCCGTTACAAACGCCTTTGTTAAAAATTTCTTACGTGAAGTTGGACACGTTAGTAAAGTCATTTCAGATAACGGACCGCAATTGAGATCTGCTGTTTGGTCACGCATGCTTCGGAACCATAAAATGAAACCTGTTTTTATTTCATTGTACTCACCACATTGTAACTAGTCTGAACGGATTATGAAAGAAATCAATAAGCTCTGCAGACTTTATTGTCACAGAAAGCATTAGTATTGGGACAGATATTTACACTTATTTCAAAATGTGCTGAATGAAATGCCTCATGACTCCACTGCTTTACCACCTATTCTTGTACTAAAGAATGAAGAACCACCGAACAGAATCAGAGAACCTTTTCCGAATACACGTAAACTTCGACACAAAGACATAATTGATTTAGCAATTAAAAATATAAAATCTGCAGCAGACAAAAGGAGAAAACTACACGACAGAGCAACTGTAAAGAAATTATATATTGGTCAGAAAGTTCCAATTAAATCTCATTCATTGTCACATAAGAAGAAACACTTGAGTCACAAATTCTTTCTAGTTTACAATGGATCTTACAGAATCCGACGTATACCACATGATAATTGCGTTCAAGTTGAAACTCTGCGTACTAGGAAGAGTAAAGGTTTACATCACATTTCACATGTACAACCGTTTATTGAAAGATAATCTGCTTTTTAACTTCGTCCTTGCCATAAACCTTTTCACTTCACATTTCTAGTATGCTTCGTCAGACTTTAGAAATTGTTAACATGCAACAATGTTTGCAGTTAAATATCCAGTCTAGAGCCTAGTGAACATTTTTAAACAGAAATTACGAATACATTGTTATAGTGAACAGACGACACAGTGTTGTATTTGTACATTCTTGCTTGTTAGTTGCACGATTACGTAACGACTATCAGGCTTACATACTTAGGACACATACTGGTACTGCTAATGAGATTTTAAAGCAACATTTTGGTTTACTTGAAGATACATTCTGGATTTAAAGTACTTTCTGTGAGATACCATTTGACTCAGTGGTTAGATTATGTGACAACTACACGATTTTATCACGACGCTACTAATGAGTGACGATTTACAATGTTGCTTTTGCGGTGTATCTGTTTTATATCTGCACAGTTTTTCTGAATTATTCTGGAAAGTAAAACATGTTTTAATAGTAACTTTTGTGGTATAGCTACAATGAGACAGCCTTTTCCGTAGCACAACAATACGTTACATTACAGTACTTTCTTGATCATGGTAAGGTACATAATAAGTACTATATATATACGCAAAGCATTTCACTTTCGTTTATGATGAGGTAAATACATTGACTTCAGCAGAGTTTTGCTTACAGAGGACGATAACTACGACACTCCCACAGAGTTATCTTACAGTAAGACGCACATTTAGCGCTACAGGACACGTATTTGAGTGATTAATTTTGTACTTAAACAATTTATATTTCAAGATTTTTTAATTACAAAGGTTTCCCGTGATACATTTCATTCCATTGCTATAATCTGTAACACCTAAGGGTATAATTACATTAATCCTCAGGGGGGTACACGCTTACTTTGTGTCCCATGTGTGTGGCAAGCACAAGGAGCCCTAGCTAATATGGTATTTGCTTATACAACTTTACACATTGGTACCATATTTCTCTAACACAGAATTACACAGGTATGTGATCATTTAACTGAGAGACAAACATTTTTTTTTTTTACTATGTCAGTGACAGATGTTTACGTAGTTACAAGGTTGAATAACTTCACACTTACGAAGTTGTATTTGGTCTGTACTTTGTTAAATGTTCATATTTTTTCGGAACCGTTATGATACTATGAGAGCTTTGAATGATGTACTTTGTATGGGATAAGGATGTTTAAAGTACGTTTGAGGCAGATGACACTTTGACGTGAGCAGAGCATTTTTTTTTAGGTTTTGAAATTACTGGAGGAAGCTACACGATTTTGAGAGTTGACTGAGGTGTTATGATATTATTATTACGATTACTATGTGTATTATGCTGTTGCGGTATGTTTATGATCAATAAGCTGATGCTATATGAGTTATTTGATTATGCTATGTATCTGTTATGATGAAATATTGAAGAAGTGTCGACGAATAAGGTAAGGAATAATGAGTAGTGGTTAGGGACTCTGGTTTGTGGGAAAGGGTGCTGGAAACCAAGAATCGTACTTTAAGAGTTATGAAATGTGTGTAAATGCGTGAATGTATTACAATGCCGACGAAAATTTTTTGGACACTGTTATATCAATAGGATTTTGTTTCTACAGATGTGTAATGCAAATTCTTGACCTGTGAAAATTTTTATATGAGACTGCCACTGTAGCGGAAACTGGTGTCGTAAATATTTCGGTAAGACAGTTAAGTGACCACCTGCACGTAATGCGTCGTGCGCACCCAGCTGCGCGTCAGCCACCAGACATAAGAAAGCCATTAGGTAAAAAAAAGAGGCCATTATCCTCGCTATTGACATTCCTTTGTAGAAAGCATCGCAAAAACGACACGGTCATTACTTGTAAAGATACTTTCTTACATCTGAACACCTGATAATGACAAGCGTCTTTTTACGAGAGTTGAGATAATTTGTACTAACTTATGAAATGTCACATGACTATTGAATGATATTTTTATGCTTTGCCTTTCACAGTTGCTTATTTCATTTGATATCTGGTTTCCAGCTGTGTTGCAGCATTGGTTTTCGAAAATAAAATTAAATGCATTTGCTAATGTGAACACTTTCTGTCAACAGATCTATTAAATAATCATTTAATGATCCACATTCTTCGAAAAAGGAGCACTTGGAAAGGAAAGAACAACAAGAAGGGATTAATAACAGTTACTGCATACTTAATTTTCTTTTCAACCACTTGGTAATATCTTTTGTAGAATTAGTTTTATGGTGCACCACTTCAATGACATAGATATTAATATGTGAATAGACATTTCCCTTTTCTGCATTGTTGTCTTCACTGTAATATTTTTTCTGCTTGAGCTTTGTCATGTTTAGATACAAGTTAATGCATTTGCTGCTGCTGCTTGCCAGGCATAGTGCTACTAAATTTCACTTTGTATTACTCTGTTAGGCTAGTTTTACTACTGATTTATTTTTCTTGTTGCTGTTCATTGCTTCATATTAGTTGTAATGTTGCATTTGCTTTTCTAAGTCCCATATTGCTGCTGTTTTGCCGATTTGCATTTTTTGTCATTGGTGTTTGTGTTAATTGTTTTGTGCTGCTGCATTGTGTCGTCCCTTAGTTTAGGATCAGAGCTCAGTAGATTTAAGTTAGCTTAAGAGGGGGTAGCCTATATAAAAGAATGAGTTGCGATGAATTGGAAGAAATGCACTGAGAGGTTATACGAAAAATGTACAGAAAGCACGCATAGGTAGGATTTTCTTGGAAATAAATGATGAGGTAAGATACTGGAAAATAAATAATGAGGTAAGAAATATGTGAACATATAAATACAGAAAGCATTCTTGGATAGGATTTCTTTGGTGGAAACAAATGTTGAAATAAGACGAAAGATCTATGGAATGAAGTTTTGGGTTGGACTGCAGTACCAAATTTACACTGAAAACAAACCCTGTCCTTTCCTTGTGTTATCCCACTATGTGTTTGTGTACCCTTGTGTATTTATGTTCTTCCAGTCTTTATATGTTTATCTGATAAGACTTATGTTGCAGAATTTTTCTAATACTCAGCTACATGAACTATGATGAGGAATACTGTTATCCTCAAATATAATTTGCATTAATAATATGTTATTTACTTTGTAAAGATGTTAGACGTTATTAATTCTGTTCTGTTCTAATATTCATGTGTTAAGTTGATGTTTCAAAAGTTATTCTGATCTTTTGTGTATGTACTTATGTCATGATTCCTGTAACACTGATGTATATGTTATTTCGCTTCTTTTGTAAAGCCTATATTACTGCAAATGTTATCTGTACTATTATGTTCTTTAATGATATATTTTATACCTTTGTTATTGTATTCTTATGTTATAAAAATGTAATTGACACCAGTTCATCAAATTAAGAAACTTGTAAGCATTCACTTCATTGCACATATTTCTGTTGGTCATAGTATATGGACAATATGTGAGAAGTAGGGACTGTTAGTGTTTGCACGTGTGTTGATAACTCAGCAAGGGACTGGATAACAGCATTGCTGGTTCTAAGGATAATTCCAAGAACTTTGTGAGTGCACAAGTGGTGGTTCATGGACTTGCTATATTCTCCACAAGACTCTTCGATGGTGATTGTGCACCTGCACAGTCGCAACAGATGGTTGCTGGCCGTCTCTACAAGGTCTGCATCTTTGATGATCCACCAATACCACTATTTCTACAAGTACTGCACTGGGTCTGCACCTGCGGTGGCCTACCAATACCATAATCTCTACCAGGACTACAACAGGTCTACTCTGTGATGACCTACCTACCAATATTCTTCAAAAGTTCGACTGACTCAGCAGTGGGTTTGCTCTGTTGTGGCCCATTACCTGTCTGCAAGTCAAGAGTTAGCACTGTCTTTCCGATGGAAGGACAACACTACTTCAAGACTGCATGGAAATCCACTACTTCCCTGTACATTTTCTTTTACTGCTCAGAATTTGAGAAAAACACTGCTATTTTACTGTGATGAACGAGCAGGACTGCGCTGTGTGCAGTCTGTGGCTGGTTGGCATTGTTGTAATACTCGCCATTGTAGCGTTGGGCAGTTGACTGTTAGCGGCGCGTAGCGTTGTGCAGTTGGAGGCGAGCTGCCAGCAGTGGTGGTTGTGGGGAGAGAGATGGCGGAGTTTAGAAATTTGTAAGACTGGATGTCATGAGGTGCTATATATATTATGACTATTAAGGTAAATACATTGTTTGTTCTCTATTAAAATCTTTCATTCGCTAACTATGCCTATCAGTAGCTAGTGCCTTCCGTAGTTTGAATCTTCGATTTAGCTGGCAGTAGTGACGCTCACTGTATTGCAGTAGTTCGAGAAACGAAGATTTTTGGTGAGGTAAGTGATTTGTAAAAGGTATAGGTTAATGTTAGTCAGGGCCATTCTTTTGTAGGGATTTTTGAAAGTCAGATTGCGTGCGCTAAAAATATTGTGAGTCAGTTTAAGCACAGTCTTGTACAATTGTTCGAAGGGGACGTTTCAGTTGGTGCGCTTGATCTCGGTTTTGTTTACGAGATATTTTGCGGCAGGACTGTAAATTTTGAAGCCGTTACTCAGGTGACTTAAATTTCGAGACTTAAAACTGGATCCTGATTTAAATAAATGGACAGATTTGTACAATTTGTAACTCAATCAATCGGTCCCTGGCTTCAGACCTGTTGCACAGTAACGCAACTGAATACCACTATTTAAACCACTTAAATCTAAGTGAGGGCAGCTGTCGCAAGGTTGGAGCTGAAAATTTCGTATCTTCAAAATCCATCGATCTGCTACGTTTTCTACCTTTCTTTTTCAAGTAGTCTTACTGTTTCACAGTGTCACGATTGAGAAATATGTCGGAATCTAGCTTCAGAATTATGCTTCTACCTAAGTAATAACCGAGAATCATAGTAACAGTGCAAACTGAAACAGATGAAATCCATACATGTTGTAAACATGTATGTATGTACACCCACGTTCAGAAGAAAACAGAACACCTTGGACTAGAAATAGGACGTTAACACTCGCAGGACATGAAAGTTAGTATGTTCTGCAGATAAGGTTAGCATTTGAATGTCAGCCCGCAGGTTCAAGGTCAAGATCGATATTGCGGTGAAACAGTACCTATCGGTGACATATGCTTGCTGCTCTCGTCTCTATAAACCAGAGGCAATGGATCAGAGTCACTTGAGCAGACTTGCAGAATGCCTCACAGGAGAATGAACTAACCGATCTTGTTTTCAGGAATGTTGCTACAGGCTGCTCTTATGCAAAGTGTCCACCCACTCTGCTTTATTTTAATATGTGATTCACGTGAACAATGCCGAGATCGTATTAATAATTACATCCCATTCTTTGTAAGTGACTTTATAATCAATGTTCTTTAATGAGTTTTTCTTATGAATAAATTAAGTGTTTTTCCGACTCAGCCCAACCTTTTATTTGTTGTGTGGGAAGAGTTGGTGGCGACCCAGTCTTTTGCGTTGACTTCAGTGTCAGACAGCATTTTCTTATTCAAAGTGCGCTTCAGGTATCTTACAAGTAGCGACCCTTTAAGCACGCTACTTAAATGTGTTAAGAAGCATCGCTGCAGGGCGATTAACAATTTTGTAGGCAACTGACTAATACTTGAATTATTCGATAATTCAATTTTAGCCTTCCAACGTTGGGCGATTGCTATTTTTGATTGTCATCTTACTCTCACACATTTCAAGGGTTGAATTTAACATTGTAATTCCTCATTATTAAAAAGGTTTATTACCCTCCATGAACCATGGACCTTGCCGTTGGTGGGCAGGCTTGCATGCATCAGCGATACAGATAGCCATACCGTAGGTGCAACCACAACTGAAGGGTTATCTGTTGAGAGGCCTGACAAAAGTGTGGTTCCAGAGGAGGGGCAGTAGCCTTTTCAGTAGTTGCAAGGGCAAAAGTAGGGATGATTGACTGATCTGGCCTTGTAACAATTACCAAAACGGCCTTGCTGTGCTGGTACTGCGAACGGCTGAAAGCAAGGGAAAACTACGGCCGTAATTTTTCCCGAAGGCATGCAGCTTTACTGTATGATTAAGTCATGATGGCGTCCTCTTGGCTAAAATATTCCGGAGGTAAAATAGTCCCCCATTCGGATCTCCGGGCGGGGACTACTTAAGAGGATGTCGTTATCAGGAGAAAGGAAACTGGCGTTCTACGGATTGGAGCGTGGAATGTCAGATCCATTAATCGGGCAAGTAGGTTATAAAATTTAAAAAGGGAAATGGATAGGTTAAAGTTAGATATAGTGGGAATTAGTGAAGTTCGGTGGCAGGAGGAACAAGACTTCTGGTCAGGTGACTACAGGCTTATAAGCACAAAATCAAATAGGGGTAATGCAGGAGTAGGTTTAATAATGAATAGCAAAATAGGAATGCGGGTAAGCTACAACAAACAGCATAGCGAACGCATTATTGTGGCCAAGACAGATACGAAGCCCACACCTACCACAGTAGTATAAGTTTATATGCCAACTAGCTCTGCAGATGACGAAGAAATTGAAGAAATGTATGATCAAATAAAAGAAATTATTCAGATACTGACGGGTGACGAAAATTTAATAGTCATGGGTGACTGGAATTCGGTAGTAGGAAAAGGGAGAGAAGGATACGTAGTAGGTGAATATGGACTGGGGCAAAGAAATGAAAGAGGGTGCCGCCTGGTAGAATTTTGCACAGAGCACAACTTAAATCTCTGGTAAGTCAGAGATTTAAGAACCAGGGGCAGATGTGGACTCAGATCACAATCAATTGGTTATGACCTGTAGATTAAAACTAAAGAAACTGCAAAAAGGTGGGAGTTTAAGGAGATGGGACCTGGATAAACTAAAAGAACCAGAGGTTATACAGAGTTTCAGGGAGAGCATCAGGGAGCAATTTACAGGAATAGGGGAAAGAAATACGGTAGAAGAAGAATGGGTAGCTTTGAGGGATGAAGTAGTGAAGGCAGCAGAGGATCAAGTAGGTAAAAAGACGAAGGCTAGTAGAAATCCTTCGGTAACAGAAGACATATTGAATTTAATTGATGAAAAGAGAAAATATAAAAATGCAGTAAATGAAGCAGGCAAAAAGGAATACAAACGTCTCAAAAATGAGATCGACAGGAAATGCAAAATGGCTAAGCAGAGATGGCTAGAGGACAAATGTAAGGATGTAGAGGCTTATCTCACTAGAGGTAAGATAGATACTGCGTACAGGAAAATTAAAGAGACCTTTGGAGATAAGAGAACCACTTGTATGAACATCAAGAGCTCAGATGGAAACCCAGTTCTAAGCAATGAAGGGAAAGCAGAAAGGTGGAAGGAGTATATAGAGGGTCTATACAAGGGCGATGTACTTGAGGACAATATTATGGAAATGGAAGAGGATGTAGATGAAGATGAAGTGGGAATTTCGATACTGCGTGAAGAGTTTGATAGGGTACTGAAAGACATGAGTCGAAACAAGGCCCCCGGAGTAGACAACATTCTATTGGAACTACTGACGGCCTTGGGAGAGCCAGATGTATGAGACAGGCGAAATACCCTCAGACATCAAGAAGAATACAATAATTCCAATCCCAAAGAAAGCAGGTGTTGACAGATGTGAAAATTTCCTAACTATCAGTTTAATAAGTCACAGCTGCAAAATACTAAAGCGAATTCTTTACAGACGAAGCTAGATTAAGGAAGGGCAACCTAGTTTTCTAGCATTTGTAGACTTAGAGAAAGCTTTTGACAATGTTGATTGGAATATTCTCTTTCAAATTCTAAAGGTGGTAAGGGTAAAATACAGGGAGCGAAATGCTATGTACAATTTGTACAGAAACCAGATGGCAGTTATAAGAGTCGAGAGACATGAAAGGGAACCAGTGGTTGGGAAGGGAGTGACACAGGTTTGTACACTCTCAATCTGTATATTGAGCAAGCAGTAAAGGAAACAAAAGAAAAATTCGGAGTAGGTAATAAAATCCATGGAGAAGAAATAAAAAGGTTGAGGTTCGCCGATAACATCGTAATTCTGTCACAGACAGCAAAGGACTTGGTAGAGCTGTTGAACGGAATGGATAGTGTCTTGAAAGGAGGATATAAGATGAACATCAACAAAAGCAAAACGAGGATCATGGAATGTAGTCGAATAAAGTCGGGTGATGCTGAGGGAATTAGATTAGGAAATGAGACACTTAAAGTAGTAAAGGAGTTTTGTTATTTGGGGAGCAAAATAACTGATGATGGTCGAAGTAGAGAGGATATAAAATGTAGACTGGCAATGGCAAGGAAAGCGTTTCTGAAGAAGAGAAATTTGTTAACATCGAGTATAGATTTAAGTGTCAGGAAGACATTTCTGAAAGTATTTGTATGGTGCGTAGCCATGTATGGGAGTGAAACATGGACTATAGCTAGTTTGGACAAGGAGAGAATAGAAGCTGTTGAAATGTGGTGCTACAGAAGAATGCTGAAGATTAGATGGGTAGATCACATAACTAACGAGGAATTATTGATTAGGATTAGGGAGAAGAGAAGTTTGTGGCACAACTTGACCAGAAGATGGGATCGATTGGTAGGACATGTTCTGAGGCATCAAGGGATCACCAATTTAGTATTAGAGTGCAGCGTGGAGGGTAAAAATCGTAGAGAGAGACCAAGAGATGACTACACTAAGCAGATACAGAAGGATGTAGGTTGCAGTAGGTACTGGGAGATGAGGAAGCTTGCACAAGATAGAGTAGCATGGAGAGCTCATCAAACGAGTCTCAGGACTGAAGACCACAACAACAACAAATGGTTTATTCTTTTGTGTTGTAGTACATTTTATTTTGTGGTTCCCAATAAATTTGCACCTATGAACCAGCTTCCTACCGCTTCAGAATACCCCACTTAAAAACCTTTCACCTAAATAATTGATAGAATCTATTACCAAATGTTTGAGACCAACGAGGGACCCGTCTGTACTCTATGGGAAGTAAATATCGATTCCCTAATTGCAGCCGGCCAGAGTGGCCGTGCGGTTGTAAGCGCTGCAGTCAGGAACCGAGCGACCGCTACGGTCGCAGGTTCGAATCCTGCCTGGGGCATGGATGTGTGTGATGTCCTTAGGTTAGTTAGGGTTACTTAGTTCTAAGTTCTAGGCGACTGATGAACTCAGAAGTTAAGTCGCATAATGCTCAGAGCCATTTGAACCATTTGATCCAACCCTAATTTCAGATGACCACCTCCAATGAAATGAAATGGCATCACTTCTGGTTTTTAGAGCTGTAAGAAGTGCGAAGATCTGATTGTTATCCCGCTGCTGTCCAGGGCGTCTTCAGACACGTCTTCGCTGGCCGTCGTGGCTCAGTTTGAAGCAGGAATGTGCAAGCTACGTGTACAACGGGGGAGACCGTCATGAGTCTATCCCGCCGATAGTGGTGGCTTGCGATTTCATTCTTTTCATAGCACGACCTTTTTGTTTGTCATCCGCAGCACCCTTAAAGCTTAGTGGTACGTGGACAATATTTTAATACATATTTTGTTGCTCTCAGTGGTCACCCTTCGTGGGCTTACATTTCATGCAAGATCATGCACGCCCGCACATAGTGACAGTTTCTACCGCTTGTCTTCGTGCTTGCAAAACCATACCTTGGCCACGTGCGATACACTTCTCGAGGCACACGCGAACAGCAAGATGGCGTAATATTCTTAATCAGAAACAATGTGCGAAAGTTAGGTTTTCCTGTGTATAAAAGCAGCTACATACCATCCAACGAACGTCAGTACAGTAGCTAAGTAACAGCTCAGTACACACCAAATAACTAGATTCCACAACACTACCACAACCTCAAGTGTATATTGCTGACATACGAAGTTCACCTTTAAGTGTTTTGTTTGCTAACAGTCGATCACACGGTTGCAGATGACATGATGTTCGGTGAGTAAATAACGGCAACAGACAAAAGCGCACAGAAAATACGTTCGAACAGTGACAATAATTCTTAAAATATGCTGTAACATACAATAAATAAGGTAGTATGAAGTATCCATAGAAAACTTTATTTCAAAAAACGAATAGTAGAACTGTAATAATGTGCAACTGCGTTTGTATAAACATGCTATTTTCTGCATGTTAAAAGATTAAAAAAAACACTGATGATGGTGATATTGGTCGTCGAAACTAGTTTGGAGGATTAAAGAAATAAAGGAATAACAAGGTGTTTTGCGTCAAGAGGGACTCAATTTCTGATATTATTGTTTTTCTATGAAAACACGGACCAAATCTAAGAGTTCCAAGATAAAATTATTGCAAGAAGTGAAGGTAATTTGCCCTGGTAAGACGAATACGTAGGCGGACGGGCCAAGTCAGATGGTCACCCACAATACTTACACAAATATTGAGTGATAATCGTTCCTGGTGTCCGTGGACGTACGTAACGTGAGGATTCCCCCTTTCCCGGTAATGAAAGTTTCGAGTGCTGTAGAGCAAATCCGGATAGGAGGTGGTCTCGTTGGTAAACGACACATTGGCGGGGCAGTCAGGTTCTCGTGCAACATTTCGCAGAAACCAGCGGGAAAATCGTTGCCTGTGTTCATAGCCCTCCACAGGATTTAGGTCTTGGACAGGGTGGAAACTAAATGGATGCTGACCGTCTTCACTCAAAACCCCCAGACTAACCGATGTGTGACCCGCATGTCGTGTTCAACCGCTCGAGTACTTGTCTTAGGTGATTACTCGAAGCGATCGAGAACAGTCTCTCGAAATGCAGCACCTTGTCGCGTTCGAGGTCTTCCAATATCACCATGATATCCCGCTAACGAGCCTGTTTAGCCAAGTTGCCGGTGAATTTCTGTAAATGGGTGCGGGTAGCGTCTTGCTAGCTGCCTTTCCTTATACAACTGTCGAGCTTCATGCCCATTACCGTCAGCTTATCCACAAACAAAAATCATATCCCGTTGTTCTTCAAATGAATACTGTGCTGCTATACTTACTGTATGACTAAATCGCAGGTAGCGTGCATGTCCTCCGAAGCGAAGCTTACGTGTGAATGCCTCTGACGTGGGTCGACACGTGTGGGTATCACGTTGGGGTTGTGACGGGGTGAGGGACGTTTGTATGTGTGAACCGACAATCATAGCGCTGCTCGTCAGCTGTCGAGCGGCAACAGGGAAATCCTACGGCCAATCGGAAACCGTGGCGCCAAGTTTCCGTAGCTTAAAAATGGTGCGTTGTCGACCTACACAATATCAGTAATTCTGGTTCCTGCTGACATCAGCTACCTAGGGTTAAAATTTCATTACACAATATTTCTCCATCCTGTAATGGGAATATCTTAACATACTACGTTCACCTTCGTCGTAATGATTAAAATTTTTATTTGAACAGTAGCGTTTTAATATTAAATGGAGAACAAGGCACTTCTCGCTAATCAGTGGAGCAACGGAAGGGTCCTTACCGTAATGGACGTAAGCAAGAGACAACTGTATCCGATAACGCAGAAAGGCGCAGCTGTCGGCGGACTAACAGGGGGCTCCACTCGACGTTCCGTCACACATGACACGTCACTACACGACGTCAGAGGTGGTGTGCGGCTGACAGGCGTCGCCGTCCGCCGATTGTGCCACCTCGCCCCGTACAGGGCATCGAACCGCGGCTCCCGGTGCACAATGCCCGCCAGCGATGCCTGCCAATACCAGCATCGGTGGGCAGCCACGAGAGCGCGCTGTGCTAAGAGCCCACCCTCTGACCACGAGCTGGCTCCTGCTGGCGCCGGGCGTCAAAGACCAGAGGGGCAGGCAGGAGTGGAGAGCAAAACAGTACAGCGTTCTGATGCCGAGGTCTGTAAACGTGACACCTTCCAAATAGGATTCTTCATGCGCGACAGAACGGTCACAAAACGACACGGAGCGGACGGATTGTGGGCGGTGGTTGCGTAGCATTTCATTCTGAATCTCGCATTTCTTCGGGTTGTAGAGGAATCACAGGTAATTCAAACAGCTAGAGGGAGTAGACTTTCCAACATCTGAAGAAAAACCAGTCCACATAGCAGTAAATGGTTTTATTATTTATTTTTGTGACCAGGTTTTGGTTATAAGACCATCCTCAGACCAGGGCTTTGAAATGTTAGGTTGCCGCATAAGACTGCAGGTTTTCCCCGTAAATTTAATGAACAATGCCTACAGTAAACCATCCGTTGCCATGACCAAATGAATCATTTATGTGTAAACTAAAGTTCAGTCTGCAACTACACAAAACAGCAGGACCATCCAGCAGGGCTTGAGCGGTGACAGACTTAATTGGAATACGATTCTTCATGTCTCCAGCTGTTGTAGCAAACTCGATGTTCTCGATGGTCTTGTAGACTGTTTGTTTAGAACGGCGGCGAGGTTCGAGGAGGTACAGGAGGACCTAACGTTCCAGGACTTGAAAGTTTTGTGGACAGAGACATTATTGCTTTTCGCACGTACCATCTATCTGAACTAGCAAATAAGGACTTTGGTAAATCAGCATATGTGTCTCCTTCTGCTTTGTCTTTATATACTCGAAACAGGTAAGGAACAAATAATAGCGAATTTAGTCATCAGTTATATATTATTCTTCACTCTTTAAAACAGTCTGCAAACACTCGGGTAACTTGCCGATTCCACGACTGCAGAAGCGACGTGGTCTTGAGGCGAAGAACTAGTCGGGCTAAGTTCAGAACTGATTTTCATCCAGAAGGGAAGTACCTTGAAGAGTGTTCGACAGAGAGCAGAAAAAGTGAGAAACGAACGGAGAGAACAATACCAGGTGAATAAGGTGAGTGCGGAATGACTTTCCAATCCAACACCTGTAAAACGTTTTTCGCCAAACTAACAGAATGTGGGCCGCCATTATAGTAGGCACCATCAGTTCAAGTGTCTACCTTGTCGTTGTCCTCGGATTGCTCTGCAAGACGTTTCAGTTGTTGACAATAAATGTCAGCTGTGATCGTTAGACACCGGGCAAGCAATTCATAGCACACCACATCATCGTTGTAGCACCAGATGCGTAACATTATCTTTTGTGGATGCGGGCTGACCTTTGTACGGGGAGTTGCTACTTTGTTTGCGCTCAGTCGCTCCTTTATTTTCCTGATGTTAGCATAAAGACACCAGTAACGATACGAGCAGGAATCGTTGGTGTTGTTAACATGCCATTTGATGACGAGCAAGCAGAGACGCACGCACGGCCACACGCAGATATTTGCGATTTTGGCTTATAGCGTAGGGGCACTCACAGATCCGTCGAACTTTCTTCATAGCATTCAAATGTCACATAATGGTGTAATGATCATAGTTCATAACATCTGTCTGTTCTAGACCACACTCAAGAGGATCATTGTGGATTAATGCGTTGGACCCATCTTTGTCAAACACTGAAGGACCTATACCTCTACATCCACGTGGATACTTAAGTGTCTGGCAGAGGATTCATCGCACCACCTACACACTCTCATACAACGAGCGGAGAAGACGAACACGCACATCTTTCCGTGCGAACTTTGATATCCCTTATCTTATTATGATGATCGTTTCTGCATAAGCATGTCGGCACCAATTAAACATATTCGCATTCGGAGAGCAAAGGTGCTGATATAAATTTCGTGATAAGATCCTGCCGCAACGAGAAGCGGCTTTGTTTTAATGATGTCCACCTCAAATTCTGTATCATGTCCGTGATACTCCCTCCCCGATTTCTCGATAGTACAAAACGTCCTGCTATTCTTTCAACTTTCTCTGCGTACTGCGTTAATCCCATCTGGTAAGGGTATCACATCACGCAGCAGTACTCCAAAAGAGGACGCACTAGGGTTGTGTAGGCAGTCCCTCTTGCATCTTCTAAGTCTTCTGACAATAATCACACTCTTTGGGTCCCCTACCCATCAACATTTGCTTTGTATTCTTTCCAATTTAGGTTGTTCGTGCTTATAAATCCGAGGTATCACTTTGAATTTACCGCCTTTACATTTGATTGATTTATCATGCAAACGAAGATTATCAGATTCCATTTCGCACTGATGTGAATGACCTCATACTTTTGATTATTTCGCTTCAATTGCCAACTGTCGTTCTATAAAGATATCTTTCCGAAACCTTTTGCTATTTGGTTTGATATTCTGATTACTTTATTAAACGATAAACGGCAGCATCATCCGCTCAGGTTGTCTCACATATCGTTTATATAGATAAGGAAACGCGGAGGGCCTACGACAGGATACCATGAATCCAGTCACGTAACTTAGACGATATTCGACAAGCACACAATCTGATTAGGTAGGTAAGGTCTAATGGGACGAAACTGCCGCGCGGACCGTGACATGGCGGCACAGACGGCGCGGCTACACCGCACGGTGCAATCTAATTACAAGCCGGTAGAGAGGCACTGTTCAAAAGCCCTGTGGAAATCTAGAAATAAAGAATCAATTTGAAATCCCTTGCTAGAAGGCACAAAACTTCTTGTGAGCAAAGAGTTAGTTGTGTTTCACAAGAACGATGTCTCTTAAATCTGTGTTGATTGTGTGCCAACATCTTCGAAGTAATTAATAATGTTCGAAAAAAATGTTATGCATCACCTCGATTCTGAGATCTCCGGAGCCTGTACAGAAAATCGTAACAGACATCAACATAAACTGTGGTATCCATAGCTACGATGTCACGACATAGGTGCTCTCTGCTAGGTAGGCACTACGACAGCGCACTCTTGCCTGAGCGAGAGAGCTCTACGAGCTCCGCTCCAGATTCTCCCCATTTGATCAAGTGCATTGCGTCAGCTTCGCACCTCAGGACAAAGTTATGTATTACTCTTCTTGCTACAGTAAAGGTGATTTTAATTCACACTGCAGAGATTCTCATCTTTTCCTGCTGCTACCAACGCACCGCCTTCCAAAAATGGTTCAAATGGCTCCACTATGGGACTTAACGTCTATGGTCATCAGTCCCCTAGAACTAAGAACTACTTAAATCTAACTAACCTAAGGACAGCAAACAACACCCAGTCATCACGAGGCAGAGAAGCCGCCTTCCAGGCGGGATATAAAATAAAGATAATTGCCGCCCTTTTTATTGCTCATGAAAACCACACACTACATGTTGTATCACCATACAGCCAGACCTTCAGAGGTGTTGGTCCAGGTTACTGTACACACCGATACCTCTAATACCCAGAAGCACGCTGTATTGCATTGATGCATACCTCTATTCGTCATGGCATACTAAGCAAAATTTCATCAAAGCACTGCTGGTCCAGATTGTCCCACTCAGCAACGTCGAATCGGCGTAGATCCTTCACAGTGGTTGGTAGGTCACATCGAACATTACAGGGATGTCTGGAGAACATAGTGTAGTCGGACATGTCGTTAACCTGAGGGAAGTCAACCACAAGATGTGCACGATGGTGGCGCGAATTGTTGTCCATCAAGACGAACGCCTCACCAATATGCTGCCGATACGTTTGCACTACCGGTTGAAGGATGGCGTTCATGTATCGTACAACCGGTACAGCGCCTTCCGTGACCACCAGCGGCGTACGTCGGTCCTACATAGTGCCAACCCAAAATAGCAGGGAAAATCCACCTGGCTGCACTTGCTGGAGAGTGCGTGTAACTCGTTCAGCCTAACCGGGTTGCCTCCAAACACGTCTCCGACGATTGTCTAGTTGGGGGCTTATGCGACACTCGTCGGTGAAGAGAACGTGATGCCAATTTTAGCGGTGCATTCGGCACGTTGTTGGGCCCATATCTATCGCACTGCAAGGGGTCGTGCTGCAAAGATGGACCTCGCCATGGACGTCGGGAGTGAATCTGCGCATCATGCAGCGTACTGCGCACAGTTTCAGTCTTAACATGACGTTCTCTTCCTGCCCGAAAAGCATTATTCATCACGGTGACGTTGCTGTCAGTGATTCTCCGAGCAAACCGTAGGTAGAGGTCATCTCTCTGGCGGCCTGAGCGAGGCATTTCATCGACAGTTTCTGTCTCTCTGTGTCTCCTCCATGTCCTAACATCACCGCTTTGGTTCACTCCGAGACGCCTAGACACTTCCCTTGTTAAGAGCTGTTCCTGGCAAAAAGTAATAATGCGGACGCGATCGAAGAGCGGTATTGACTGTCTAGGCATCGTTGAACTACAGACAACAGGAGCCGTTACCTCCTTACTGGTAAAATGACTGTAACTGATCGGCTGTCGGACCCCTTAGTCTAATAGGCGCAGCTCATGCATGGTTGTTTACGTCTTTGGACTGGTTTAGCGCATCTCTGAACAGTCAAAGGAAATGTGTCTGTGACACATTACCTACAGTCACCGTCTGTCTTCAAGAGTTCTGAGAACCGGGGTGATGCAAAACTTTTTTTTGATGTGTGTATGTAACCAAAATCTGCTAAATATCGACGTTAATGATATGGACCTGTAATTTAATAGATTGTTCCTACTACCTTTCTTGAATATTGTTGTGACTTGTGCAACTTTCCAGTATTTGGATACGGATCTTCCGTCCAGCGGAAGGTTGCATATGATTGTCAAGTATGGAGCTATTGTATAAGCATGCTGTGAAAACAACCTAATTCGTATACAGTCTGAAAGACTTGCTGTTAGCAAGTGATTTAAGTTGCTTCACTACTCTGAGAACATCTGCTGTCTAAGTTAATCACGTCAGCAGCCGTTCTTCATTCTAAATCTGAAGTATCTACTTCGTTTTCTAGGGTGAACGAATTTCGAAAGGCTATGTTTAGGAATTCTACTTTAGCAGCACTGTCATCAATAGTATTTCCACTGCTGAACTGATTGTGCCTTGCCGCAAGCGCACTTCATATTACCAGAATCTCATTGGATTTTCTACCAGAGTTTTAGACAAAGTTTTGTTTTGGAAACTATTATATGCACCTCGCATTGAAGTTCGCGATGAATTTCAACCTCCTGTAATAGATAAGCTATCTTGGGTATTTTGCGCTCATTTAAATTTTTTGCTTGTTTCTTCAAAACTCATCTGATCCGTTTTTGTACCAAAGGAGATCAGCTGCGCCGTCTGTTAATTTAATTCTAATAGAGGTGCATGGCCACCGATGTCCGAAAGAAAAGATACCATCTTCATATAGTTGAGGCTAACCGGTCATTGACCTTCTTCAGTGTTGATGCACACACATTGCACGAACACTTACGGGACTCGGTAAGATGGTCTGCTGCTAGTAATGAGTGTAATGGGCAGGGCCACTACGAATGTAGTGTGTGGACATTGAGTTGGGAATGTGGGTCTCACGGGGATACGTCCCTGCAGTCGCATTATCTTCGAAGTGGCTCAGACGGTTAGAGCATCTGTCATGTAAGGACGAGATCTCGGGTTAGGGTCCCAGTCGGGGCACACATTTTCAACTGTCCACGTCGATGTATACCAACAGCTGTCGACAGCTTTGGGTTTTGATTTAATTATCATTTCATTCTGAGAGAGTTGCATGGTCACCGATGGTATCTGTTCTCTTGGACAGTATCTTCACATACTGTTTTGTTCACTGATGCTGTGAGTAATTACGCACACCCCTCGCGTATAAACCAAATACCTAGTGACTGTTGCCCTGCCAGCCGACAGGAATACTTCCGATTTATAATTCACTCAGAACGACCACAGTAGTCGGATTGGTCATTCAACAAACCTACTGATCATCTCTATCGAGCATAACTTCTTCTTCATTTTGGAAAGTGATTAACTGAGAGAATCAAAGAAGACGAAGTAAATAGTTCAAATTTCGAATCAAGAATATCCATTTGTGGTATTCACCCGTAAAGAGGTGGTATGAAAGCCCAGACTAAACTCTTTGTCAGCAATAATGCCACTGCTTTCAAATACTCGCTTAAAAATTCTTAGTTGCTAAACCGGTTTCGCCGAATTAGTCATTTTCGGGATTCAATCTTGTCGTAAAGCTGACAGTAATAACGAATCAATAGTGACACCCAACGAATTCTGACGCACCCTCAGATGATGAATCATTGTGTATGTTACAGAACAGACTGATACGTCGAAACTCTTTTATAAAATCCATTAAACGTACAGCTTGAACAGCTTGATTTAGTTGATGAGTGTCTGAAAAGCGTTAATTTACGCAAGGGCGTCTCTGCTTTGAAAAATTGATTTGGGATAAACGAATTATTGCATTTCTCCTCTACGAAATTTATATCTCACACTGTTCTAACATGTTGTGTAGTATCAAGGAGAAATCATCGTAGTAGTATGCGTCGACATGCATCAGCTGTACGACAGCACAATGATAGTTGGTGGACACTTGGTGGTAGCTTATTTCAGAGGGGCGAGTCAGCGCCGGCCGACGGCGATCAGCTCGCCAACAGGAGTATGATAGAAGTAGACATCCTCAGTGGACCGAAGTAGTTTCAATCACTTAACAATGACATGGCATCCGGAGCAGATCGTATAACAGTCATGTTACTTTCAGAGTAAGCTGATACAATAGCCCCATACTTAGCAATCATATACAACGCTCGGTCGTCGAAAGATCCATACCTAAACACTGGGAACTTCAACAAATCACACCAATAGTCAGGAATGGAAATGCGCTAAACTATAGACCCATATCACTAACGTTAGCCGGCCGGAGTGGCCGAGCGGTTCTAGGCGCTACAGTCTTGTGATGCGTTACCGCTAAGGTCACAGGTTCGAATCCTGCCACGGGCATGGATGCGTGTGATGTCCTTAGGTTAGTTAGGTTTAAGTAGTTCTAAGTTCTAGGGGACTGATGGCTACAGAAGGTAAGTCCCATAGTGCTCAGAGCCATTTGAACCATTTGAACTAACGTCAATTTGCGATAGGATTTAGGAACATACACTGTGTTCGAAAACTATGAGTTACCTGGGACAAAACGACCTACTGGCAAACAGTCAACTGGGATTCAAAAAATGTCGATGAAACAAACTAGCTCTTTATTCACAGGAAGTAATGATTGCTATCGACTATGGATGTCAAATTTATTCTATATTTTTAGGCTTCCAGATTTTGATACTGTTGCGCACAAGTGACATCTAATCAAATTGTGTGTCCATGGAGAATCATCTCAGTTGTGTGACTGCATTCGCGATTTCCTGTCACAAAGGCCACAGTTCGCTGTAACTGATGGAGAGTCACCGAGTAAAACAGAAGTAGAATCTGACGCTCCACAAGTAAGTGTTACATGACCTCTACTGTTTAACAGCAGCGGTCTTAGATTGTTTGCATTGGATAGTGTCGTTTACCATCTTGTAAGTCATCGGATGCAAAATGATTTAGGTAAGATATCTGTATGGTACTAAAAGTGGCAATCGACTCAATAATGAAAAGTGTGTAGCCATCAATATGAGTAATAAAAGGAAGCTGCTAAATTTCGACCACATGATAAATCATACTAATGCAAATGTCTGTTAATACAAATAAGTACCTAGGAATTACCCTTATAATACTGTGTGCAAAGCAAACCAAAGGCTTCGATTTACTGCCAGAATACTTAGAAAATGCGACGGGTCTACTAAAATCGCTGCTTACACTACACCTATCCACCCTCTTCTGGAGTACTGCTGGGGGGTTTGGGATCCGCTTTAGATGGGACTGACAAACGGGAAACGTTTGAAATACAGGGAAGATTGCCACGGATATGATACACGAAACGGGGTGGCAATCATTAAAGCGTAGGTGGTTTTCGTGGCCACAGAATTTTCTCATGAAATTTACATCAGAAAGTGTCTCTTCATAGTGTGAAAATATTTTGTTGATGCCAACCTACATAGGAAAAAATCACCATCATAATAAGAGAAATCAGAGCTCTCACAGAAAGTTTCACTAGTTCGTTTTCCCCGTGCGCTGTTCGAGAGCGGAACGGTAGAGAAACATCTTGAAGGTGGTTCACGTTAGTTGTGATATTTCAGCATGGAATAAGATATTGAACAGGCAAAAGTGACGAACTGTACATAATTCTGAGACAGAACTCCTGGCTATCAAAGATCGCTAATATGGCCAGCGGTTCTCAGGCGATAGGGAGCTAGACTGGAGCTGTAAGGTCTGTTGGTGCCTAAATGAAACAATCTAGAACACAATACGACTTTATTAAACATACTCAACATTTTGGAAAATTAAAGTTAACTCTACTTATTACTCTAAGATCATGACTCAAAGATTATTCAAACTTCAGAAGTCAGCAGTTGCGGGTGTTTTAAACTATACACCAAGACAATCGTTTAGTTAAGTTCACATACTATGAAATAATATGTCAAATAAATGAAAGAATCGTTAAGTGTTGTTAAACCAATGTTAGACTATTTGAAAGAATTCAGATATACGTGCTCGTCAGCTGCTCGAAATTTTACACCAGGCTTGTCGCCAAAGAAATTCATAACATTGTAACCGATAGCAAAAGATTTACTAGTTGAATAAACAACAAAATCAATATGTGTTAATAAACATTATGGAGACGCTGTATACAAGTATGTTCTGGCGGCAACAGCTGCTTCGGACCTAACGATTCAAAACAAGGGCTTATCAGTTTTTCTTTTTTTTTTTCAGGTAACTTAGCCACGCCGATTATTCAAAGGCTCTGAAATTACTGGAGCTGTACAGTACTGAGTCCATGAGACAGTTTCAAGCTACAATTCTGGGCAGCAGAGGGTGGTTGGATTAAAACCCAGGTAACAGGTTCAGTATAGGAAAGGATCAAACAACAACATGTGGAATGGAGACCCAGCACATAGTTTGCCGTTTTCACCAAATTAACATTTATTTAAGAAAAACGTACTGATCACTTAAATTCCTGATTAATAAGAACATGAAAACAATGAGAATTATAGTGACATAGTAAGTGACACAGTATTGAAATTTACCAATACAAGCAAAAGGAAACAGTATTCAATAAACACAAAACATCTGAGTTTATGCACAGTAAGAATGAAATTTGAATCGTTCAACATTTACCAAGTACAGAAAACGCCTGATTTTGTGAAGGACACTTACTAGAGCGTTTGAAAACTCTTCGTTCATGAACAGTAAGAGGATAATTTACAAAGGTTCATGAGTTAATCCCGCTAAACTCCACAGCCTACAACCCTGGCGACAGTCGCTCACCCCAGGTATAGCTCCAAGGAATAGAACAACTTTTTTTCACTAGCTGCTTATTTTTTATGACCGACCGTCTAATTTCTTATGGTGGGTCGTATGTTGCCGCTTAGCCGCTGTGACTGGGTCCAAGTGTCTGAAAGTAACACCACCCCGGTTCCCGTCCCCACTCACACTGTTGCCCGTGTCCCGCCACGTGGAGGCGGGCTCTATTTGTTTACATCCATTTGATATCTTTTTTGTGCATTATAAAAACTTATAACTAATAGAAAATCAAGTGAGATATTAATAAACAAAAGGAAATTAAATTTTTAGAAAGAAGGAGGGAAGAGAATTGAATAGAGAAGAGATAGGTATAATATTGCCGGTCACCTGGTTTTGTGCGGCGGCCCGGGTCTTGGAATGACCCTCAAGACGCTGGCCATCGCTCACCATGCCTTTAACATCTACCATCCTGAAAACTAACTTAACTAGAAGACATTAGGGTACGTAAAGCTAGAAAGAAAGACTAAGACCTCCATGTCCAGCCTGAGAAACTTTTTACGATTTACAATAGAGAGGTAACTGATTTTGTGCTTGGCTCAAAGTTGCTAGTGAAAGGGTACTTGTGGTAATAGTAATAAAGGTAATGACGCTAAATGTTTGTGTTGAGACTACAAGGCTCCTAGTAGAGTACATCAGGATCAAGCACCTCTCGACCTCGCCGGTAACACGACCTGAACGGTGGTTTTCCCCAATCTATCACAGGTATTCGTCGGGTTCGGATTAAAAGAGAGGGACCACAATTAAGATCCTTCCATCCTGCCTCTTAACGGAAGGCGTAGGTCCTTTGAAGAGCTACCTAGCTTTAAGCTCTTATTAGACATGGAGCTACTGTTAACTATTTACATTTTTACATATAAGGTGTAATCATCCGCGCTGGACGCTTCAATATCTGTGTTGGTGCCCTGGTCTGTATCTGTTACCGATCCCTTTAGGTGACCATCGGCTACAAGTAAGTTCCGACTCGATATTAGACGAAATCACATGACTTTGATGTAACTGTACTGTAGGCCCAAAATGTATATACGAACATTCACGAAAAGCTGTCTCACCGATTTCTCTGTTATTTAGTTCATTATTGGTTGGATGACGATGTGCTTTAGAATCTTATGGTTTGCAGCACCTCAATTAATTTACTTTTCCTGCTTGGCAAGAAGCATAATTTGAAATCAGTGCTTATAATAATTATTTAGGAAGATTTACATGTGTTTTTGATGAAGACCATTTTCAGAAACACAATGTGACGAAGTACAAACTGAACGGACGTAATTCATAAAATTTTGGTTTCCCCACCTAGAGTAAGAGCGTTGATTTATTAAGAATGAGCAGTTCATTTTATTTTAAAATCCTAGGTATTAGCTGAACTGTCGAAATATGTAGCATGAGAGCGAAATAAAACTAAGTACATGAGATTGCGTATTTATGGTGGCTTTGGGTGTTCACTACAGTTAGCCCAAAACTATTCTAGGGGTAATTCCGAACGATTCGCCGCCACATCTCCGCAGACAAGAATTATTGATGCCAGAAATATATGTATAGACAAAAATCAATGAGAGAGTTGAGACGTGACATTTATTCACGAGATATGTCGCAGTTGACCTTCGCAAGGCTCTTTGTATCTTTCGTCGTTGACCTCACGTCTGCTGGAAAACAGTGGAGGACTGTTGCTTAGATGCGTATTGATCTGCTTTCTGCGCAATACTCTTTGAAGGTCCAGTCATTTATTCGGCACGTCTATTTTAATAAAGGTGAGTTAACGAGGACACTACATCTCTGGCACTATTCCGTCCACAAAATAGTGTAAGTACCGTAATAGTGAACTGTGGAGCATTATTCCATACTGTCTAAGTTTATTGCATACCCTGGATGTAAAATTTTTTGCCAATGTTAAATAGTAGGGACTTCGGTGTGGATCCATTAGATGAGGCACATCTTATTTTTGGAAGGCTCAGAATAGCCTGATAAAGGCGTTATCAATTTGCCTGTTGACTACGACGAGAGTTTACACGTCGCAGGAATGAAACGAACTCATGCTACCATTGTCATTACAAGTGGAGCTAGCATTGCAGCCAGACAAGTCTTTCGTACGCTGTTCTCCTGAATGAGATTGACGGCAAAATTTTAATTCTTGCCTGAGGAGATGTGGCGACGAACTATCCGATCGTCTCTTCGATCTGTCTTAAATCCGTAGCAACTTAGATAACGTCTAAGCACTGGTGTTTGGCAAAGGAAGTGCACAGAGAGCGTAAAAATTGTGCTACTAACTAGATTGGAATCCATATGGTCCCGTTATGTAACTGTTAATGCGATCCAATATTTAAACGGAGCTCGAGTCTCTCTTGGAGAGGTTTGCTACTTGGGTCGTAATGGTGACCAGAACTTCCTGAGCAGAGTCGATTTGTTTATATTGCTGGAAAGAAAGTTCACGCGTATCAGGCACTATGAAATTGGAAGCGTATGCAGTACAGCTGGTAAATGTTGTGTGACTAGGGCCTCGCGTCGGGTAGACCGTTCGCCGGGTGCAAGGCTTTCTATTTGACGCCACTTCGGCGACATGCGCGTCGATTTCGAACTACTATAACTCTCGGTTGTGTTTCCTGGTTACCTAGCTTTACGCACAAGCAATGCGATTAAAGGTATGCAATTTGAGCAACTCAATTTCTTCTCCATACAAGAGCACACGAGAATTTTGGACAACACGATAAAGGAGGGCACCTGGTATCTGCATGTAAATTTTGCTTAGAGTGGTCAGTGGCTTGGAGTCACTGGCCACGAATAAATATTTATATTTTCGTCATTTGTGGAAGTGCTTTTTGGAATGAACAGTCTTCTGATTTGCTAGATGCGGTCCACCACTAATTTCTCTCTTGCGCCAACCTATTCAAGCATGAGTACCATATTCACCGTACGTCCTCAATACGTGTTGCTGTATTCCACCTCTGTCTTTACCTACAATGTTTAGTCTATAAAGCTCCTTTCTCTAGCATGTAATGCTGTACGAAAATACGTACTCAGATATTTCTTCCTCAATACTGACAAGTACTGGCCACAAATGTCCTCTTAGCCAGTGCTCAAAATGGTTCAAAGGGCTATGAGCACTATGGGACTTAACATCGTCATCAGTCGCCTAGACTTAGAACTACTTAAACCTGACTAACCTAAGAACAGCAGACACATACATGCCCGAGGTGGGATTCGAACCTGTGGCCGTAGCAGCAGCGCGATTCCGGACTGAAGCGCCCAGAACAGCTCGACCACAAAGTCTAGCTAGCATGTGCTGATCTACTTTCTATATCCTTGCATCGTCAGTCATGTGTTACTTCAGCACAAGGTAGCACCACTTCATTTAATTCGTGGTTCTTCAATTTTGATCTTACTTCTGCTGCTCTTCATTACTTTCGTCTTACTCTCAAGACATATTCTCCGCTCATTACAGATTTCATTCTTTGTGCATTATTCTGTTCATACTTTTTCATTGTCACTTAGCATAGCTATGTCATTAGTAAAACTTATCGTTGATATCCTTTCAGTCGGGCTTTTAATTCCACCCTTAAACCTATTTTTTTATTTCCGACATCGCCGCTGGATGTGTATAAACTGAACATTAGAGACGAAAGACTGCATCCCAGTCATTACAGCCTCAGTAATCCGTACACTTCTTAGGGTTACGTTCTTATGGTTTCCTCTTGGTTCTTGTAAATATTGTAGAGTATCCATCTTTCCCTATAGCTTACTTATATTTTTCTGGGACGTCTTGCACCAATTTACAGTGCTGAATTCTTCTTGCAGGTCGACAAATCCTACCAACATCTGTGGACAATTTGTTTTTTAATTCTTGTTTCCATTAGGCAGGTTACCAGAATTCGTGAGAATAGACGTTGAATGTGGATGTTGTATCGCAGACACAGTCCCTTTGACTGTTCACAGATTTCACTAAACCGGCACAGAGATGTAAACAACCATGTAGGAGCAATGCCTATTAGACGGAGGGGATCGGACAGCCGATCATTTCCAGTTATTCCTTCAGGAAGGAGGTATAGAGCTTGTGTTGCCTGTAGTTCACCCATGCCTGAACCGTCAATACCGCGGTTTGAACGTGTCCGCATGGTTACTTTGTGCCAGTATGGTCTCTCAACAAGAAAAGTGTCCAGGTGCCTCAGAGCGAACAAAGCGATGTTATTCGGACATGGAGGAGATACAGAGAGACAGGAACCGTCGATGACATGCCTCGCTCAAGCCGCCCAACGACTACTACTGCAGTGGATGACAGCTACCTCCTGATTATAGCTAGGAGGAACCCTCACAACAACGCCACCTAGTTGAGTAATGTTTATCGTGCAGCCATAGGACGTCATGTTACGATTCAAACTGTGAGCAATAGGCTGCATGATTCGCAACGTCACTCCTGACGTCCATGGCGATGTCCATCCTTGCAATCACGACACAATGCAGCGAGGTACAGATGGACCCAACAACATGCTAAATAGACCGCTCAGCATGCGCATCACGTTCTCTTCACCGATGAGTGTCATACATGCCTTTAACCAGACAATCTCGGAGACGTATTTGGAGGCAACCCGTACAGCCTGAAAGGCTCAGACACTGTCCATCGAGTGTAGCAAGGTGGAGGTTCCGTGCTGTTTTAGGGTGGCATTATGTCGGGCATACGTACGCAGCTGGTGTGCATGGATGGCACTGTAACGGCTGTACGATACGTGAATGCCATCCTCTGACCGATAGTGGAACCATATAGGCAGCATACTGGCGAGGTATTCGTCTTCGTGGACAACAATTCGCGTCCCCCTCTTGTACATCTTGTGAATGACCTCCTTGAGGATAACGATATCGCTCAACTAGAGTGGCCAACATATTCTCTAGACGTGAACCCTATCGCACATGCCGGTGAGACACTGACAACGGCTGTTTATGGACAACGTGATCCGCCAACCACTTTGAGGGTTCTACGCCAAATCGCCGTTTAGGAGTGGGACACTCTGGACCAACAGTGCCGTGATAAGCTTGTGGATAGTATGCCACGATAAATACAGCGTGCATCAGTGCAAGAAGAAGTGCTACTAGCTATTATAGGTACCGGTGTGTACAGGAATCTGGACCAGCACCTCTGAAGGTCTCGCTGTATCGTGGTACGACATGCAATGTGTGGTGCAATAAAAAGGGCGGACACAATGTTTGTGTTGATGTCTATTCCCATTTTCTGTACAGGTTCTGGAACTCTCGGAACAGAGGTGATGCTCACTTTTTTTGTGTGTTTTTGTTCCATAGATCATGAATACGACATTTCGTAAGTAGTGGGACTTGGCAGTTTAACATCAGTTTCCTTTACATGACATAGTATTTCTTTCTTTTTTTCTTTTTTTTTTTGTAATTAGTACTTCGTGTCCAAAAATTCGCCTGGTGATTAGAACGAGTTGTCATTCAGAAATTCTTTTAATTTTTCTAAATGCCGGTTGTCTATCTGTCAGATTTTTAATGCTATTTGGTAAATGACGAAGGACTTTTGTGGTAGCATAATTCACTGCTTTCTGTGAGAAAGTCAGGTTTCACCCAGAGCAGTGAAGATCATCCTTTCTTCAAGTGTTGTACCTATCCACGTTCCTATTACTTTTGAATTGGGAATTGTCATTACTGAAAAGTTCCATAAGTGATTATATGTATTGCGAAGATACTGTGAATTTTCCCGAATTCCTTTCACAAATATCTGCAAGGTGATCTTGGGTGGCCTCCAGCTATTATTCTGATGACACGCTTTTGTGCAATGAATACTACCTCCGCCCCCACCCGCCTCTCGGGTGTTATGGATTAGTCAGTTACTTACAGGTTCCACATGTAGTTTGAACGATTCGTTTATGAAAATGATGCTGAACGAGTCAGTTTATAGGTACAGATGGTATATGATTATTGTCAACTTCAATGAAGACATTTTTTAGTCCTACTCGTGGCATTACAGTAAGAAAGTTTACAGCTGTAAATGTACAGTCACCTGTCGGACATTTTAAGCTATTGGTAAAATGTCCAAATATTTTTGTTGCAGCATACTGAACTCCTTTTTGAGTCACTGACAGCTTTAATGACGGATAGCAAACAAATATTTCCTGTAGTGTTGTAAGTAAGGCTAATACTATTTTTTTCAAAGAGTGGAGAAACATTTATGACGTATTCCATTGCGGCTTATGTATACTGCAGTGTTGCAGTTAAAATGCCTCACTTCTTGATTGGTTACCTACGTAAAGATCACAGGTAAACACGGCATACTATTCTTAGTACTCGCATGTGTGCAATCAATACTTCCTTTATAAATAATGAATCAATGGTTCACCAGTAAAATTACAAAAGAATACATTTTTGCATGGAACTGTGCAAAATATGGAGGAGATTGCTTTTTTTTGGTTCCAAGAACAAAAGGAGTTGAGCTTCATTGTTTGAGCAACTCAGTAATACATTTCTTATAGTATATATACAATCCATAGTTTGGAGGATTCTACTATGTTTACTGACCCACATTTACGTGTGACGTCAAAATTTTATATATCCGTTTGTCGTACGTAGCAGAATAATTTCTTTTCTCTCATAATTTAAGGAGAGTCGTTTTCCAGAGTACCACTTAATAATTATTTCCAGGGTATCATTAACAATTACTCCTGTACTTTCTCTTTTATAACACTAGTACGTGGAATGTCGTATATATAAGGAATAGGACTGTACCAACAATAGAAATCTTCGGGTTTCTTTTTGCGATTTCTTCCCAGTAACGAAATATTTCAAGGTTTAAAACGTTGCCATAGCTATTCAGAAAAGTTTTTTTGTTAATAGGGTGCGTATCCAGTTCCTTTTGCTAATGGACAGACGATCAAGACACTTCTTAAATTATATTCCATATGTTCTGTGGATAAAAGTTGAGTGTCTATAATGCAGTGTTTCCCACGGCCTTCTGCATCCTCATGCTGCTGATCACTGCTATCGTTGCTCACTGTTTCCCCTTTTAGGGTTATCTTCCCACTACAAGGTCAAGGTATGCCTCAAACTCTGCCCACTTTTGCGCCAATGTTGATGATTTCTGTTCCAAATTTAAGCAGTGATGTGGACGTTTGTGTTACAACTCATAGACTCTATGCCTTGATAAAATGCCGAGCCTCGAAGCTACAGTTAGTAATACTAATAGCTTTTCGAAAGTTTGTGTCCCCCCCCCCCCCCCCACCCATGAACCATTGACCTTGCCGTTGGTGAGGAGGCTTGCATGTCTCAGCGATACAGATAGACGTACATTAGGTACAACCACAACGGAGGGGTATCTGTTGAGAGGCCAGACAAACGTGTGATTCCTGAAGAGGGGCAGCAGCCTTTTAAATAGTTGCAGGAGCAGCAGTCTGGATGATTGACTAATCTGGCCTTGTAACAATAACCAAAACGAACTTGCTGTGCTGGTACTGCGAACGGCTGAAAGCAAGGGGAAACTACGGCCGTAATTTTTCCCGAGGGCATGCAGCTTTACTGTATGATTAATTCATAATGGCGTCCTCTTGGGTAAAATATTCCGGAGGTAAAATAGTCCCCCATTCGGATCTCCGGGCGGCGAATACTCAAGAGGATGTCGTTATCAGAAGAAAGAAAACTGGCGTTCGACGGATCGGAGCGTGGAATGTCAGATCTCTTAATCGGGCGGGTAGGCTAGAAAATTTAAAAAGGGAAATGCATAGGTTAAAGTTAGATGTAGTGGGAATTAGTGAAGTTCGGTGGCAGGAGGAACAAGACTTCTGGTCAGGTGACTACAGGGTTATAAACACAAAATCAAATCGGGGTAATGCAGGAGTAGGTTTAATAATGAATAGGAAAATAGGAATGCTGGTAAGCTCCTACAAACAACATAGTGAACGCATTATTGTGGCCAAGTTAGATACGAAGCCCACGCCTACTACAGCAGTACAAGTGTAAATGCCAACTAGCTCTGCAGATGACGAAGAAATTAAAGAAATGTATGATCAAATAAAAGAAATTAATCAGATAGTGAAGGGAGACGAAAATTTAATAGTCATGGGTGACTGGAATCCGAGTTCAGGAAAAGGAAGAGAAGGAAACGTAGTAGGTGAATATGGATTGGGGCTAAGAAATGAAAGAGGAAGCCGTCCGGTAGAATTTTGCACAGAGAACAACTTAACCATAGCTAACACTTGGTTTAAGAATCATGAAAGGAGGTTGTATACGTGGAAGAGCCCTGCATATACTAAAAGGTATCAGATAGATTATATAATGGTAAGACAGAGATTTAGGAACCAGGTTTTAAATTGTAAGACATTTTCAGGGGCAGATGTGGACTCTGAACACAATCTATTGATTATGACCTGTAGATTAAAACTGAAGAAACTGCAAAAAGGTGGAAATTTAAGGAGATGGGACCTGGATAAACTGAAAGAACCAGAAGTTGTACAGAGTTTCAGGGAGAGCATAAGGGAAAAATTGACAGGAATGGGAGAAAGAAATACAGTAGAAGAAGGATGGGTAGCTTTGTGGGATAAAGTAGTGAAGGCAGCAGAGGATCAAGTAGGTAAAAAGATGAGGGCTAGTAGAAATCCTTGGGTAACAAAAGAAACACTGAATTTAATTGATGAAAGGTGAAAATATAAATATGCAGTAAATGAAGCAGGCAAAAAGGAATACAAACGTCTCAAAAATGAGATCGACAGGAAGTGCAAATTGGCTAAAAAGGGATGGCTAGTGGACAAATGTGAGGATGTAGAGGTTTATCTCACTAGGGGTAAGATAGATACTGCCGACAGGAAAATAAAAGGGACATTTGGAGATAAAAGAACTACTTGTAGGAACATCAAGAGCTCAGATGGAAACGCAATTCTAAGCAAAGAAGGGAAAGCAGAAACGTGGAAGGAGTATATAGAGGGTCTATACAAGGGTGAAGTACTTGAGGACAATATTATGGAAACGGAAGAGGATGTAGATGAAGATGAAATGGGAGATACGATACTGTGTGAAGAATCTGACAGAGCACTGAAAGACCTGAGTCGTAACAAGGCCCCCGGAGTAGACAACATTCCATTGGAACTAATAACGGCCTTGGGAGTGCCAGTCCTGACAATGCTCTACGGTATGGTGAGTAAGATGTATGAAACAGGCGAAATAGCCTCAGACTTCAAGAAGAATATAATAATTCCAATCCCAAAGAAAGCAGGCGTTGCCAGATGTGAAAATTACGGAACAATCAGTTTAATAATCCACAGCTGCAAAATACTAACACAAATTCTTTACAGACGAATGGACAACCTAGTAGAAGTCGACCACGGGGACGATCGTTTTGGATTCCGTACAAATACAGGAACACGTGAGGCAATACTGACCCTACGACTTATCTTAGAAGAAAGATTATGGAAGGGGAAACCTACGTTTCTAGCATTTGTAGACTTAGAGAAACCGTTTGACAATGTTGACTGGAAAACTCTCATTCAAATTCTAAAGGTAGCAGGGGTAAAATACAGGGAACGAAAGGCTATTTACAATTTGTACAGAAACCAGATGGCAGATATAAGAGTCGAAGGACATGAAAGGAAAGCAGTGGTTGGGAAGGGAGTAAGACAAGGTTGTAGCCTCTCCACTAAGGTATTCAATCTGTACGTTTAGCAAGCAGTAAAGGAAACAAAAGAAAAGTTAGGAGTAAGTATTAAAATCCATGGAGAAGAAATAAAAACTTTGAGGTTCGCCGATGACATTGTAATTCAGTCAGAGACAGCAAAGGACTTGGAATAGCAGTTGAATGGAATGGACAATGTCTTGAAAGGTGGATATAAGATGAACATCAACAAAAGCCAAACGAGGATAATGGAATGCAGCCGAATCAAGTCGGGTGATGTTCAGGGAATTAGATTAGGAAATGAGTCACTAAAAGTAGTAAAGGAGTTTTACTATTTGGGGAGCAAAATAACTCATGATGGTCGAAGTAGAGAGGATATAAAATGTAGACTGGCAATGACAAGGAAAGCGTTTCTGAAGAAGAGAAAATTGTTAACATCGAGTATAGATTTAAGTGTCAGGAAGTCTTTTCTGAAAGTATTTTTATGGAGTGTAGCCATGTACGGAAGTGAAATATGGACGATAAATAGTTTGGACAATAAGACAATAGAAGCTTTCAAAATGTGGTGCTACATAAGAATGCTGAAGATAAGATGGGTAGATCACATAACTAATGATGAAGTATTGAATAGGATTGGGGAGAAGAGGAGTTTGTGGCACAACTTGACCAGAAGAAGGGATCGGTTGAGAGAACATGTTCTGAAGCATCAAGGGATCACCAATTTAGTATTTGAGGGCAGCGTGGAGGGTAAAAATCGTAGAGGGAGACCGAGAGATGAATACACTAAGCAAATTCAGAAGGATGTAGGTTGCAGTAGGTACTGGGAGATGAAGAAGCTTGCACAAGATAGAGTAGCATGGAGAGCTGCATCAAACCAGTCTCAGGACTGAAGACTACTACAACAACAACAACAACAACAACAACAACAACAACAACCAAGCTGTTGATTTCAGCAACACATTAAAGCACCTAAATTTTTACAGTATTTTGCTGGTTAAAATTTATATTTCACTTTCAAGAGCTGCAACACGAAACCAAAAAGTGTTGCTATAATATGTATTTTTTCACTCCAGCAACCATCTTCAGGACACGGATTCTGTTACACAGAATTAAGGCGCTTTGGGTCGAGTTCACAATTGTTGTCAATTGCTACATCTGCCATTTGTACATGCTTTCATTACCATGAAAATTTTCCTGTTACTCTATTTCCTTGAACATGATGTAATGATATTCATGATTTAATGTTGGCCCCTGAACCGCTACTGATTGTCTGTAAATACACACACATTACAGTAGCTTTTTTTGGTTTCGCGACGCCGTTCATTGCAAAACTGAATCCGTACAGACTTGTTTACAGAAAAATATATTCGTCACTGCAGGTCTAAAACTAATCTTGGATTGTCTCACTTCGTGAACAGTACCAACGATACCTGTAAGTAAAGCTATAGTGTGCACAAATTTCTAATTGCAGACGAGACGTTTTATTTTTCCAAAGTATATGAATTTGTATGAAGTGGCAGCGATACACGGTAATTCGTTGACACTTATTCAGCGGGAAGGGGGAGCTTATATTGGTGGCAAAGCTGTAGCAGAGCGGGAGTCTCCTCCCCAAATGCGATTATGTAGATGCTGGGAAAGAGCGGAATCAGCAGCGAGCAGACTGCCGGCAGTATGGGCGGTCCGGCAGCAGAGTGCCGGCTTATCCATATGCATGCTTCCGGACAGTGGCTTCCCTGCCCAGTGCTCCTGTGAGCAACATCTGCAGACCCGCTGTGCTGTCTTCCACTGTGCACGACTAGCGGGCATGCCACCTGACACACACTTCACATCGCAACATGCGTATTGTACACATAGTGTCAGGTATAGTAGTATTAGTTTCAGAGATACATGAATTACCCCTCTCCTTACGAGAAGTACAGTGTTCAGTTCTTTCTGAATGATACAAGAGGCGAAAGTCAATAATGCTGTAATGGTTACTCATTGTCACAATTGCTACCTAATTTGATTCTTCAAGATACCAAAGGGGAGAAATCCGAGAACTATCTCACAATCAGAATAACATATCTTGAATCCAGATTTGTGACAACAGTAATGTATACAAGAATAGAAAATAAAATTGAGTTTTACTAAAACGCGATCGGTTTGGGTTTAGGAAACGTAAAGTCTTTAGAGAGAGACCTCATATCCACAGAGGCAAAGATAAGCCACTACAATGCAACGGTGAGGAATGCAGTATTATATGCTGCTGAGACCATGGCACTATGAAGAAATGGGGCAGGACAACTAGAGAAAGAAGAGAGAAAAATACTCAGAAAATACTAGGTGTAGAAAAGTGGACGCGAAGGCCTAGGGAAGAATTCTACCGGAACATGAGAACAATATCTTGGGAAATCAGACTCAAAGGGGAAGGTTTGCTGGACATGTTGTTATAATGAGTATGGACAGAATGGCGAAGAGATTGTGGGAAACCACAGGGAGGACAAGAGGAAAGACAGGAACCAAGTGGGTTGTTGAACTTCGGAAGGACTGGTTGGAATTGGGGATCAAGGTCGAAGGCAAAGAAAATTGGAGGAACAAATATACATCGACAAATGTGACGGAGATCAGTGACAGAGAAGAATACAGGAAAAGATTAGAGTGTCACCAGTGGAGCTGACGGGAGAAACGGAAACTGAAAATCTCGGAAGGAGAGCGGGAGAGAAGAAGAGAAAGAATGAATACGTTCTGGGAGAAGAAGAGAAAAATACAGTCCACGAAGGGGCTACCCGTGGTTCTACAGAAGCCGTAACGCAAGAAGAAGAACAAGAGACCTCATTTTCCGCTCGATGAAATGAGGTAGACCAGCAGTCGTCAAAGTGCAGCCTGCGGGGCGCATACGGTCCGAATCAAGGATCTGTGCGGTCCGTAGTGCTTAGCCGTGTTTTATAACAATGTGCATCGCGCCTAGCAACTAAAATTCGACTCCACAAACGATAAATAAAGTTAAGATCTCCTTGAAGGTGCAACTTTCCTGGTAAGTAAGAGACAGAAATCCTTACAGAAAAGTACACCATTGGGGCAAAACATTATGACCACGTGTTAAATAGCGAGTTGTTCCACTTTTCAAACACAATACAACAGAGAATCTAGGCATGAATTGTAAAAGTCATTGACAGGATTTCAAAAGTATGTGGCACCAGATTCCTACGCACAGGTCAAGCAATTCACACAGATTACGGGAGAGTGGTTTATGGGTACAAAGCTGGCGCCCTGTATGGGTAGAGATTAGGCAAATTTTCAGGCCATCAATGTGAATTCAATGTAACGCCCCTCAAACCAGTGTACCATGATTCTGACCTTGCAACACGGACAGTTATCCTGCTGGAATATATCATCGCCGTAGGGGGAGACTTCAAGTGTGAAGCGGTGCAGGTGGTCCGCGATAATGTTCACCTTGTTCAGTGCTGTCATGGCTCTTTCGATTACCGGGGCAGGTCCCATCGAATACCAACTAAATGTACCCCGTAGTATAATTACGCCGTCAACGCAATGCATCTGTGACGCGGTGAATTTTTCGTTCCTTCGCCTGGATGACGCAGTGTGAGAACCCAACCATCGACCTGGTGTAACAAGAAATGCGATTCATACGACAGACGACAAGTTTCTGTCGATCCGCAGTGAAAACTCAGTGTTGCTGTGCCCACTGAAATCATAGCTGTTGATGTCGTTGGGCCAACACAAGAAAACATAAGGATCGTGTGATGTGGAACTCCATGTTCAAAAATGGCCTTTGAAGTGTGTGATCCGATAAGCCTATGCCGGCACCAGCATTGTACCCTGTAGTTCGATCTGCCACATATCGCTGCCTATCCTGGACTACGCAGTGGGGGGATCCTCTGACATCTATGTTTTGTGATGAGACCTGGTGGTTCAATAACATACGGCCTGCTCGTTATTTCACCATCTTTCCACCACTTTCCATAGGTGCTCACAAAAGTACTACGCCATGAGGCCACCAGTTTTTCCGTTTCAGTGATTCTCGTTTCCAGCCGCTGCGTCACAAAAATGTGCCCTTTGTCAAAGCCGCTTAGACCAGTAGATTTCCGCATTTGTGACCCGTATCTTCTCTAAAATGACTGCCAATTCGTTTCTCTTTCTCTTACATTCTTCCATTCCTTCCTTATTGCGTCAATTGTCCGCAACACACCAGGAAGAGTCCAGCCTGGCAGTCGCCAGTGGTCATAATCTTATGGCTCATCCGGGTAGTATTATAATTGATGTTGCCACTTACCTCATGGGCAGAAGGTTAAACAGCGCATCCACTGCGATTTTGGAAGAAATGAGAGAGGGAATGTTTTATTCTTGGTCTAACAGTACTGACAGTTCACGGGCTTGAGTGCCTTTACCGATCAGCAGCTATAGCATAACTTTCAGACGAAGTAAGGCGGTATCACTTAAAACTTTCGCGCTGACGGGCTGTGATCGATAGCAAAATTTTCCCGTAACGTTTCGTCTTCGTTTGCGGGAAACATCGTGTGGTTGGTGTGTAAGTAGGCTGTTTAAGTTTTTAAATTGGTAACGCCACATAGCTCACTGTACGAAAATCACTGGCTGTCCTGTGTGCAGTCTGTGGCTGGGTGGCATTGTTGTAAAATTCGCTATTGTAGTGTTGGGCTGTTGGCTGGTAACAGCGCGTAGCGTTGCGCAGTTGGATGTGAGCCGCCAGCAGTGGTGGATGTGGCGGAATTTTGAGAGCGGACGCTCTGGACGTGTGTCCATCAGAAAGAGTAAATTTGTAATATAGGATATCATGGACTTATATATATATATATATATATATATAAAAAATTACTTTTGAACACTATTGAGGTAAATACATTGTTTGTTCTCTATCAAAACCATTCATTTGCTAACTATGCCTATCAGTAGTTAGTGCCTTCAGTAGTTTGAATCTTTTATTTAGCTGGCAGTACTGGCGCTCGCTGTAGAGCAGTAGTTCGAGTGACGAAGATTTTTGTGAGGTAAGTGATTTGTGAAACGTATAGGTTAATGTTAGTCAGGGCCACTCTTTTGTAGGGATTTTTGAAAGTCAGACTGCGTTGCGGTAAAAATATTGCGTGTCAGTTTACTGTTGATCAGAATAAGTAAAGAGAGTAATGTCTGAGAACGTTCAGTTTTGCTCAGCTGTTTGAAAATCAAACAATTTAAGAGGGTTATCAGCAGAGTAATTCATTAATTTTTCTAAGGGCAAGTTTTATTCAGTAGCTATGGCGGTATCACTTAAAACTTTCGCGCTGACGGGCTGTGGTCGATAGCAAAATTTTCCCGTAACGTGTCGTCTTCGTTTCTGGGAAACATCCTGGGAGATGAAACGGAGAACTGCTACGCCTTTGAGGATGGCTCCGTCAGCGGGAGGCGAAATGTTTGGGGAAATTTTTATATATCTACTACGGCCGGTCAACCCGGAAACTTTTAGTAATATGGAGATTTTTTTTACACACTGCTTTTATGGTCGCCGGAGAAAAACTTAGCTACTCAATTTTCAGTACCTCAGACTTACTGACGCGTTTCTGGTAAACTGCTCTTTTGGCTATCGGAAGTGGTAGGGAATTTAATACACACGGTATGGCGTCACGTACAAGAACCCGCATCAGAGTGCGACTGGTACTTGTAGGTGAAGCCAGAGTGGGTGCGTGAAGCTCCCTGCCTCGTTTCACGCTCTGAAGATGAGTTTCCTCGAGACGCGTCAATGAAGTTTTCTGAACATCAAGTGACTACATTTTTCTCCAGCGATCATAACAGCAGCGTATAAAAAGGATATCTATAAAATTATCACATGCCCTTTACGTGCCTGAATGACACACCTCAAAGATGAAAGTGCACTTAATATCGCGAGTTAAAGCCTATGTTGTATGCTCGAAGTAAAATAGTGTACCGGCGTATAAAGACGGTGAAGCAAGGTACATAGGTGCAGCAAGGAGTAAGAAATTAAATTAATGAGTAGAAGAAAAGTCAATGAGTAAAAGGAAAAAATATTTACTAACATTGTCTTCGTGTCTCATGTTGTTGTTGTTGTTGTCTTCAGTCCCGAGACTGGTTTGATGCAGATCTTCATGCTACTCTATCCTGTGCAAGATTCTTCATCTCCCAGTACCTACGGCAACTTACATCCTTCTGAATCAACTTAGTGAATTCATCCCTTGCTCTCCCTCTACGATTTTTACCCTCCACGCTGCCCTCCAATGTTAAATTTGTGATCCCTTGATGCCTCAGAACATGTCCAACCAACCGAGCTCTTCTTCTAGTCATGTTGTGCCACTAACTTCTCTTCCCCCCCCCCCCCCCCCCAATCCTAATCAATACTTTCTCATTAGTTATGTGATCTACCCATCTAATCTTCAGCATTCTTCTGTAGCACCACATTTTGAAAGCTTCTATTCTCTTCTTGTCTAAACTAGTCATCGTCCATGTTTCACTCCCATACATGGCTACACTCCATACAAATACTTTCAGAAATGACTTCCTGACACTTAAATCTATACTCGATGTTAACAATTTTCTCTTCTTCAGAAACGCTTTCCTTGCCATTGCCAGTCTACATTTTATATCCTCTCTACTTCGACCATCATCAGTTATTTTGCTCCCCAAATAGCAAAACTCCTTTACTACTTTAAGTGTCTCATTTCCTAATCTAATTCCCTCAGTATCACCCGACTTAATTCAACTACATTCCATTATACTCGTTTGGCTTTTGTTGATGTTCATCTTATATACTCCTCTCAAGACACTGTCCATTCCATTCAAGTGCTCTTCCAAGTCCCTTGCTGTCTCTTACAGAATTACAAGGTCATCGGCGAACCTCAAAATTTTTATTTCTTCTCCATGGATTTTAATACCTACTCCGAATTTTTCTTTTGTTCCTTTACTGCTTGCTCAATATAGAGATTGAATAACATAGGGGAGAGGCTACAACCCTGTCTCACTCCCTTCCCATCCACTGCTTCCCTTTCATGCCCCTCGACGCTTATAACTGCCATCTGGTTTCTGTACTAATTGTAAATAGCTTTTCGCTCCCTGTATTTTACCCCTACCACCTTTAGAATTTGAAAGAGAATATTCCAGTCAACATTGTCAAAAGCTTTCTCTTAGTCTACAAATGCTAGAAACGTAGGTTTGCCTTTCCTTAATCTCTACATACTACTTCCACCTTTCTGCTTTCACTTCTTTGCTTAGAACTGGGTTTCCATCTGAGCTCTTGATGTTCATACAAGTCGTTATCTTATCTCCAAAGGTCTCTTTAATTTTCCTGTACGCAGTATCTATCTTACCCCTAATGACATAAGCATCTACATTCTAACATTTGTCCTCTAGCCATCCCTGCTTAGCCATTTTGCACTTCCTGTCGATCTCATTTTTGAGACGTCTGTATTCATTTTTGCCTGCTTCATTTACTGCATTTTTATATTTTCTCCTTTCATCAATTAAATTAAATATTTCTTCTGTTACCCAAGGATTTCTACTAGCCCTTGTCGTTTTACCTACTTGATGCTCTGCTGCCTTCACTACTCCATCCCTCAAAGCTACCCATTCTTCTTCTATTGTATTTCTTTCCCCCATTCCTGTCAACTGCTCCCTTATGCTCTCCTTGAAACTCCGTACAACCTCTGGTTCTTTTAGTTTAGCCAGGTCCCATCTCCTTAAATTCCCACCTTTTTGCAGTTTCTTCAGTTTTAATCTACAGGTCATAACCAATAGATTGTGGTTAGAGTCCACATCTGCCCTTGGAAATGTCTTACAATTTAAAACCTGGTTCCCAAATCTCTGTCTTACCATTATACAATCTATCTGATACCTTTTAGTATTTAGTGTCTCATATTGCTTACAAATTGAGAGGGCCCCTGTGAAAAACGAGTGATCTTAGTTGACTTAAACATTGTGGGAGCATTTGTAAAGACACGCCGTATGACAAACAACCAATAATTTTAATTACTACATAAAGTCTGACTTTTGTTAACTGTGTACCATGTTTACGTTCCACGTTACAAACGCTGTTCAACTTGACGGCCATCTACATTCAAGAATACCACTGACCGCACTTTCTGAAATGTCTCACGTCGTAAGTTGGCTACCAGCTGGTGTACAGAATGAAGATTTGCACGTTGAGTCCAGTATTCTCAGCCTTGAAAACAGTAACTTCGTCAACCACTTGTGGCGCAATTGGTTGTCGGCCCCTTCCGGGATCAATTCCTGTATCGCGAGTTGATTCGAACTTCCGAATCATGTTTTTCAACATCGATGTGGAAAGAGGACCTCTCAAGATTCCTTTAACATGTCGATATTCGCGAGGAGCGATCTCTGCCGTTATGATAAAACATCTTTACGAGTATAGCACTGCTCACTGTGTACAGATCAAAGTCGACTCTTTGGAGCTGTAATGCAGACCGATACTTCCTTACCTCGCCGTACCAGTGCTGGTACCTGAAGACAAGTCATGTCACAAACACTACTAGCTACGCAAATCCTACAACGCACAATCTAAATACACTCCTGGAAATGGAAAAAAGAACACATTGACACCGGTGTGTCAGACCCACCATACTTGCTCCGGACACTGCGAGAGGGCTGTACAAGCAATGATCACACGCACGGCACAGCGGACACACCAGGAACCGCGGTGTTGGCCGTCGAATGGCGCTAGCTGCGCACCATTTGTGCACCGCCGCCGTCAGTGTCAGCCAGTTTGCCGTGGCATACGGAGCTCCATCGCAGTCTTTAACACTGGTAGCATGCCGCGACAGCGTGGACGTGAACCGTATGTGCAGTTGACGGACTTTGAGCGAGGGCGTATAGTGGGCATGCGGGAGGCCGGGTGGACGTACCGCCGAATTGCTCAACACGTGGGGCGTGAGGTCTCCACAGTACATCGATGTTGTCGCCAGTGGTCGGCGGAAGGTGCACGTGCCCGTCGACCTGGGACCGGACCGCAGCGACGCACGGATGCACGCCAAGACCGTAGGATCCTACGCAGTGCCGTAGAGGACCACACCGCCACTTCCCAGCAAATTAGGGACACTGTTGCTCCTGCTGTATCGGCGAGGACCATTCGCAACCGTCTCCATGAAGCAGGCCTACGGTCCCACACACCGTTAGGCTGTCTTCCGCTCACGCCCCAACATCGTGCAGCCCGCCTTCAGTGGTGTCGCAACAGGCGTGAATGGAGGGACGAATGGAGACGTGTCGTCTTCAGCGATGAGAGTCGCTTCTGCCTTGGTGCCAATGATGGTCGTATGCGTGTTTGGCGCCGTCCAGGTGAGCGCCACAATCAGGACTGCATACGACCGAGGCACACAGTGCCAACACCCGGCATCATGGTGTGGGGAGCGATCTCCTACACTGGCCGTACACCTCTGGCGATCGTCGGCGGGACACTGAATAGTGCACGGTACATCCAAACCGTCATCGAACCCATCGTTCTACCATTCCTAGACCGGCAAGGGAACTTGCTGTTCCAACAGGACAATGCACGTCCGCATGTATCCCGTGCCACCCAACGTGCTCTAGAAGGTGTAAGTCAACTACCCTGGCCAGCAAGATCTCTGGATCTGTCCCCCATTGAGCATGTTTGGGACTGGATGAAGCGTCGTCTCACGCGGTCTGCACGTCCAGCACGAACGCTGGTCCAACTGAGGCGGCAGGTGGAAATGGCATGGCACGCCATTCCACAGGACTACATCCAGCATCTCTACGATCGTCTCCATGGGAGAATAGCAGCCTGCATTGCTGCGAAAGATGGATATACACTGTACTAGTGCCGACATTGTGCATGCTCTGTTGCCTGTGTCTATGTGCCTAAGGTTCTGTCAGTGTGATCATGTGATGTATCTGACCCCAGGAATGTGTCAATAAAGTTTCCCCTTCCTGGGACAATGAATTCACGGTGTTCTTATTTCAATTTCCAGGAGTGTATCATACCTATAAAGTTGTGCACCGATACTGTAAACAAATCTCCGTCAACACTGGCCAAAGTAGCGAATGTTTAATGGTAGCCACACTGTGCAGTTGCTCTTATTACTTAATTAATCATCAGCTCGCACATAAAACAGAACAATACTTCGTCATGGAATTGCAGTATCATAAGTTAGGGGTCACTGAGATGACAACAATCTGACGCAGAGAACAATAGATACAAAATATTGAATGGTGCCGACTTTTAGAGCACAGTACTTGGGGACCAGCTGACAACTTACTGTGCCTTTACAGTAATTTGTCTATTGGGGGTTGATAACATATCGATTTATGTATATTGGCAATTAATAATGAGATGGTATATAGGCGGCCCAACTTGTCGCCGTACAATGTCGCTATCGGCTCCTGAGCAAGAAAGTTTGACGACCACTGGCGTGGTCGTAAAAAGTCAACACATGCTTATAGGTTACATCGACCTAGAAGAAGCGTCCGACAAAGAAAAATAATACAAGATTTAAAATCTCTGAAAAGTAGGTGTAAATCTTGGGGAATGACGGTAATGTACAGTACAGACAAGAACCAAGATGGAACAGTAACAATCGAAGACTAAGACAGAAGTGTTCAGATTAAAGCAACAAGTTCTTTCTCCCTCTACTTCATACTTCACAGTACTTCGAAGAAGCAAGGACGCAAAAGAGAGGAGTGAAACTGAAATTTCGGATGAAAACGTGCCAGTGACGAGATTCGCTAACGTCTTTTCTATACTCGATGAAAGACAAGAATAAGTACAGGACGTCTTGAATGGAACTGCCTAATGGGCACACGCAATGAAATGAAAATAAAGTGAAGAAAGACGAGCGAAATGAGAAGCAGCAAAGCAAGATAATTCATAAACGTAGCACCCAATTGTGGACTAGTAAGCGCAAAGGACAAAGGAAGCCTGCTGTCTTGGAAGAAAAATTACTTGTGAAGTAGGATGCTGCGAGGCTACAAGAATTTGACGAGTACAAGTAAAAAGGACATTCCTCGGCAAACCGAGTCAACTGGTATCAGACAAAGGACTTAATCTGAGAATTAAGAATTATGAATTAATTAACTGAAGCGTTTCGGGTGTGTTTTTATATAAGGAGTAGTCAAATGAAAACCGAATAGCCTCCATTAAACACAGTCCTTGCTGCAGGTGGCACTGTTGTTACCTCTCGATACCGTCACCGCTTTGGTGGGGAACGGAATCGTGCCACATCACCGGTGCACGCAGTTGATGGGTTATTAGTTTTGTTGTTGTCGGATAGGACTAGCGCATTCGTCCAGCTGACATAATATCGTACGCCTAGCACCTGTGATTCGACTACCCTTCAGACAGCTGTGTAACAGACGTGACCTTTATTCCCCGCTCGCCTGCTACATGACTACGGCGATCATGTGAAAAAAGGTCCTATCGCACGAGTGCTGTGCTTTCAGCGATTTGGTTGTGAAACACTGCGTTATCCTCTCTACAACCTGGATCTTTCACCATGTAATTTCTCATCTTTTACCTCTTGAAGAAAGACACGTGTGATCGTCGGTTTCAGTCGAACGAGGAACTGCAAGAGTGAGTGCGGTTGTGAATCCGTCAGCGACCGACAGCGTTCTACGAAATAGGAATTGATCGGCTCGTCTGCCAATGGTATAAGTGTCTTACAGCGCTCTGTAATTACTTTGGAATGAAACCACTCCATGGTCTCATTATGGTGGGTGCCTCGTTTTCATTTGACTGCCCTTCATGGAAATATGTTGAAAGAAAAGGTAAGAAATTATGAGATTCTACACAAAATAGGCAAGTAAAAGAACATGTGGAAAACACTGCCAAGAAGAACTGACGTCATCATAGTGCATGTGCTAAGACATCAGAGAACAACTTCCATCAGGATTAAAACTATAAGGGAAGAGAGTGATTGTAGCATTAACACAAATAATTAAAGACGTTGAAGATTTTGGTACATTTGGAGATGTAATGACGAGCAGCATCAAACAAGTGGGAAGTCTGAACACAAAAGTCTTCATGAGTTTTCTGACCCTATCTCATCGTCTTTTTCTCTAGCTCAGTCTGTCATTGTAAAGCGTAAGAAATTCCATCGCAGTGCAATATCCATGAATACATCACTTCCAGTTACCAATCTTACAGGCACTGTAATCTACTTCTACATCTACGTGATTAATCTGCTATTCACAATAAAGTGCCAGGCAGCGGGTTCAATTAACCACCTTCAAGCTGTCACTCTACCGTTCCAATCTCGAACGGCAGGCAGGAAAAACGAGCGCTAAAGGATTTCTGAGCGAGCCCTGATTTTATAGTGATTATTGAGCTGGTACGCTTCTGGCGCCAGTTTCCATCTATCGTCATTTTGATCCTTGAGTCGACTTCGATGCTTATTTGTCTTCACCTTATCTTTCGCGGCGCAGACTTCGGCAGCGGATGCGCTCTGCTCGGAAGGTGTGAACGGGATCGGTGGTGAGCATGAGTCACGTGGGACTGTGTACGTAGGCAGGACGGCAAGATGACGACTTGGTCTAGGAAAGAGCGGGGCCAGCGGCTACGGCGTGTTGAGTCGTGAGTGCAGATCCACCGCCCATGGTGATTTGGTTTTTCTAAAGGTCTGAAGGACAAGCTCCTTCGAGTCTGTTACAAGCTATGCCGGCCGATTGAATTGGAGTCGCCGAGTTGCTTCGGTGGGCTGAGTACGGCTTAATTGAATATGCCATTGTACTAAAAATCCTTTCGAATTTTTTTACTTGTTTATCACTTACTTAGCCGGCCGCGGTGGTCTCGCGGTTCTAGGCACGCAGTCCGGAACCGTGCGACTGCTACGGTCGCAGGTTCGTATCCTGACTCGGTCATGGATGTGTGTGATGTCCTTAGGTTAGTTAGGTTTAAGTAGTTCTAAGTTCAAGGGGACTAATGACCACAGCAGTTGAGTCCCATTGTGCTCAGAGCCATTTATCACTTACCTCGGTGTCGTGACTATGTATCTTGGCGGCAGTTGAGGAAGTGTGGATACGCCCGAGCAACCGATATTAAGCATTAAGCATTCAGTATTAGCGATACTTGAAACATTAAGGGCTGTGCCTTTGAAGATGGCGCGCACGTGTAACTGTTCGAGAGTGTAGCCACCTATTGTGATCACCTGTAAGCCATCTTATGAACCCAGGGCATTTATTTATTTTTTGCCAAATTACAGACCTGTTACCTGATATTTAAAATAGGTCGAACATCTTACAATTTTCGTTTTTCACCGTTTTACAGTTTTATTTTCTTTTGTTTTATCTACATCATTTACTAAGAACGATACTTTTCAAAATAACACTAATTTAAGGTTGAAACATAAATAAAATTTTGTTGTTTTTTAAAAAGAATATAAAAAGTTGATAGCATAGAGGAGAGATCTGTTAGTACCATCACCGAATGTGACCTCGAATTGGTTTCTTCGAGCCGTTGACCGCCAGTCGCACGCATACAGAAACATACGCACACACGCGCACGCACGCACACACACAAACACGCACAGACACACACACACACACACACACACACACACACAAATGGTTATTAGAAGAGAAATCACATTGCTTATCCTATTCAATACTAATCCTACGTGTTAATTACTTCAGTTGTATAGCATTTGGTGATTTGTTGGCTAGATCGCCAGCACCTTACACTCATTGACTGCCACATCTCGGCTTCCTCCTCCTGTTCCTCATTGTCTCTATTTTCGCTGTCACTGTGGGTATCACTGTCCACCCTCGGAGACTGTTGTTACGTTGCACATAGGCGTGTCTGTTACGTCGTGTCCGCATGCACTCTTCATTTGTTGCTTTTGATATACTGCTTGTCAGTGCGTTTAATTGTGCCCATTGTTCTTCGTCTCTTATTGCCGTGTATACTCTACACTACTGGCCATTAAAATTGCTACACCAAGAAGAAATGCAGATATTAAAAGGTATTCATTGGACAAATATATTATACCAGTTCTGACAGGTGATTACATTTTCACGCATTTTGGGTGCATATATCCTGAGAAATCAGTACCCAGAACAACTACCTCTGGCTGTAATAACGGCCTTAATACGCCTAAGCATTGAGTCAAACAGAGCTTGAATGGCGTGTACCGGTACAGCTGCCGATGCAGATTCAACACAATACCACAGTTCATCAAGAGTAGTGACTGGCGTATTGTGACGAGCCAGTTGCTCGGCCATCATTGCCCAGATGTTTTCAATTGATGAGAGATCTGGAGAATGTGCTGGTCAGGGTAGCAGTCGAACATTTTCTGTATCCAGAAAGGCCCGTACAGGACGTGCAACATGTTATCGTGCATTATGCTGCTCAGGGTTTCGCACGGGTCGTAACAAATCGGAAATGTAACGTCCACTGTTCACAGTGCCATCAGTGCGAACAAGAGGTGACCGAGACATGTAACCAATGGCACGCCATTCCATCACACCTGGTAATACGCCAGTATGGCGATGACGAGTACACGCTTCCAATGTGCGTTCACCACGATGTCGCCAAACACGGATGTGACCGTCATGATGCTGTAAACGGAACCTGGATTCATCCGAAAAAATGACGTTTTTTGCCATTCGTGCACCTAGGTTCGTCGTCGAGTACACCATCGCAACCAGTCCTGTCGGTGATGCAGCATCAAGGGTAGCCGTAGCCAGGGTCTCCGAGCTGATAGTCCATGCTGCTGCAAACGTCGTCGAACTGTTCGTGCAAATGGTTGTTGTCTTGCAAACGGCCCCATCTGTTGATTCAGGGATCGAGACGTGGCTGCACGATCCGTTACAGCCAATCTGATACGATGCCTGTCATCTCGACTGCTAGTGATACGAGTCCGTTGGGATCCAGCACGGTGTTCCGTATTACCCTCCTGAACCCACCGATTCCATATTCTGCCAACAGTCATTGGATCTCGACTAAAGCGAGCAGCAATGTCGCGATACGATAAACCGCAATCGGCATAGGCTACAATCCGACCTTAATAAAAGTCGGAAACGTGATGGTAAGCATTTATCCTCCTTACACGAGGCATCACCACAACGTTTAACCAGGCAAAGCCGCTCAACAGCTGTTTGTGTATGAGAAATCGGTTCGAAACTTTCCTCATGTCAGCACGTTGTATGTGTCACTACCGGCACCAACCTTGTGTGAAAGATCTGAAAAGCTAATCATTTGCATATCACAGCATCGTCTTCCTGTCGGTTAAAGTTCGGGTCTGTAGCACGTCGTGGTGTAACAATTTTAACGGCCAGTAGTGTATGTCTGTTGTTTGCCCGCTGCCCGCAGAAAAATACAGCATGTTCTGGGGAACCTTCTTCCCTTCATGTGCATGTAGGTGTCTGCCTCAGACTCATTCGGTTTAAGTGCGTGGGGTAAGGTCCGTGTAAGGTTAAGAAATGTACCATACCGCGGCTGGGATCGATATGTCTCATTCTCAACCGCTCCCTTATGTCAGGGAGGAAGTCGTGCAGTCTACGTCCCTTACCACTTACATCCCACTCACCTTGCCATGTATCCAAACGCAATGGTTATTGTGCGTACCTCATCTAGTCTCCCAACCTTTAATTACTACCTTGCAGCTCTGTATTTGATCGTGATATCTATGGGGCGTATTCATAGCACCACACATAGTGCATCCGCTGAGATGGTACCGAGGGCTCCAGATAGCCTAAGTAAGACACTTCTCTGCCCTCGTCTGACCGATGCTTTGTTTATGACGACGTTTAGTCTATGTGCCCACGTGCTAGCTGCGAAGCTGAGTAGTGATTCGAAGAGCGCACGCTGGTATGTCCGTATGACTGGTAGAGGTTATCTGTACTGTTTTGAATTTATCCTAACCAGTTTGTTTAGTATTTTTCCCGCTTTGTCTGTTGTTAGTCTCATGTGTTCGTGGAAATTCAATTTTTCATCTCTGTGTACACCAAGATAGCTCGTAACGTGTGCTCGTTTAAAGTTAGTGTCCCCAATTTTAACCGAAGATTTCATTTGGAGTGATCCTTTTAGTAAAGTGTATGTTGTTTTGTTTTCGACTATCCTGAGCTTGTTGTTTTGACACCACTAATAAGTTGTTTGTAGTATTCCACTGGCTTTCTCTTCTAACTGGATTCTGTTGTTTGCAGTGACAACTAATAGGTCATCTGCGTAGGTGACAATTCCGTCTGACCTGTCATCCCCATCCAGAAGTTGTAGGAGGGGTTCGATTTTTATGTCCCAGAAGATGGGCCCGCAGATCGACCCTTGATGACAGCCTTCTGTAATTCTTTTAATTACTTTCCGGCTGTCCATCTGCCATTCGACTACTCGGTATTTACAGTAGTGTAGAAAACTGTTGTACAGTGACTGCGGTACATCCAGATGTCTTATCTTCTGAAACAGGGCGGGCTACGAAAGATTATAAAATGTTCCGGCAATGTCAATCATTATTGCCATGGCGTATTTCTGTTTTGTTGTGTTAACTGTGTGCACGGCCTGGTTGATGGCATCATATATTGATCTGCCAGTTCTGAAGCCGAACCGGTGTTGGCTCATACCCCTGAGAGCTCTGTGTGTTTGCAGTAGCTTCTCCTGAATCCATGCTAGGGTGTTTACTATGCAAATTGGCCTGTAAGTCTTCGGATCTGAAGGAACCCTGCCCTTAGATTTCTTAATAACGACTGCTTTGGAGGTTTTCCATACTGTAGGTACCCTGCGGTTAGTTACCGTCTTTCATTCTTAATCATAACGACTTCGGTCCCGGGTTCGATCCCCGCCACTGCCTAAATTTTGATAAATAATCAGCATTGGCGGCCGAAGACTTCCGGCATAAGAAGTCAGCCTCATTCTGCCAACGGCCTTGTCAAAGAGGGCGGAGGAGAGGATAGAGGTTCGGGGAACTCTCTTGTCCTAGGGGTGGGAAATTGCCCCTAAAGGTGGGAGAATCAGCAATGATCAACGACATGAGGATGCAGAAGGCAATGGAAACCACTGCATTAAAGATACGTAACGTGTGTCAACAGGACATGTGGCCTGTAGTTGAAGAAGTGTCATGATTATCTCTCCATTAGCAAAAGATTCCGGAATAGTCCCCCATTCGGATCTCCTGGAGGGGACTGCCAAGGGGGACGTTACCATGAGAAAAAGATTGAATAATCAACGAAAGGATAATGTTCTACGAGTCGGAGCGTGGAATGTCAGAAGCTTGAACGTGGTAGGGAAACTAGAAAATCTGCAAAGGGAAATGCAAAGGCTCAATCTAGATATAGTAGGGCCCAGTGAAGTGAAGCGGAAGGAAGACAAGGATTTCTGGTCAGATGAGTATCGGGTAATATCAACAGCAGCAGAAAATGGTATAACAGGTGTAGGATTCGTTATGAATAAGAAGGTAGGGCAGAGGGTGTGTTACTATGAACAGTTCAGTGACCAGGTTGTTCTAATCAGAATCGACAACAGACCAACACCGACAAGGATAGTTCAGGTATACATGCCGACGTCACAAGCTGAAGATGAACAGATAGAGAAAGTGTATGAGGATATTGCAAGGGTAATTCAGTATGTAAAGGGGGACGAAAACCTAATAGTCATGGGCGACTGAAATGCAGTTGTAGGGGAAAGAATAGAAGAAAAGGTTACAGGAGAATATGGGCTTGGGACAAGGAATGAAAGAAGAGAAAGACTAATTGAGTTCTGTAACAAGTTTCAGCTAGTAATAGCAAATACCTTGTTCAAGAATCACAAGAGGAGGATGTATACTTGCAAAAGGCCGGGAGATACGGCAAGATTTTAATTAGATTACATCATGGTCAGACAGAGATTCTGAAATCAGATACTGGATTGTAAGGCGTACCCAGGAGCAGATATAGACTCAGATCACACCATAGTAGTGATGAAGAGTAGGCTGAAGTTGAAGACATTAGTCGGGAAGAATCAATACGCAAAGAAGTGGGATATGGAAGCTCTAGGGAATGACGAGATACGTTTGAAGTTCTCTAACGCTATAGATACAAAAATAAGGAATAGCGCAGTAGGCAACACAGTTGAAGAGGAATGGACATCTCTAAGAAGGCCATCACAGAAGTTGGGAAGGGAAACATAGGTACAAAGAAGGTAGCTGCGAAGAAACCATGGGTAACAGAAGAAATACTTCAGTTGATTGATGAAAGGAGGAAGTACAACCATGTTCCGGGAAAATCAGGAATACAGAAATACAAGTCGCTGAGGAATGAAGTAAATAGGAAGTGCAGGGAAGCAAAGACGAAATGGCTGCAGGAAAAATGTGAAGACATCGAAAAAGATATGATTGTCGGAAGGACAGACTCAGCATACAAGAAAGTGAAAACAACCTTTGGTGACATTAAAAGCAACGGTGGTAACATTAAGAGTGCAACGGGAATTCCACTTTTAAATGCAGAGGAGAGAGCAGATAGGTGGAAGGAATACATTGAAAGCCTCTATGAGGGTGAAGATTTGTCTGATGTGATGGAAGAAGAAACAGGAGTCGATATAGAAGAGATAGGGGATCCAGTATTAGAATCGGAAGTTAAAAGAGCTTTGGAGGACTTACGGTCAAATAAGGCAGAAGGGATAGATAACATTCCATCAGAATTTCTAAAATCATTAGGGGAAGTGGTAACAAAACGACTATTCACGTTGGTATGTAGAATATATGAGTCTGGCGACATACCATCTGACTTTCGGAAAAGCATCTTCCACACAATTCCGAAGACGGCAAGAGCTGAAAAGTGCGAGAATTATCGCACAATCAGCTTAACAGCTCATGCATCGTAGCTGCTTACAAGAATAATATACAGAAGAATGGAAAAGAGAATTGAGAATGCGCTTGATGACGATCAATTTGGCTTTAGGAAAAGTAAACGCACGACAGAGGCAATTCTGACGTTACGGCTAATAATGGAAGCAAGGCTAAAGAAAAATCAAGACACGTTCATAGGAATTGTCGACCTGGAGAAAGCGTTCGACAACATAAAATGGTGCAAGCTGTTCGAGATTCTGAAAAAAGTAGGGGTAAGCTATAGGGAGAGACGGGTCATATACAATATGTACAACAACCTAGAGGGAATAATAAGAGTGGACAATCAAGAACGAACTGCTCGTATTAAGAAGGGTGGAAGACAAGGCTGTAGCCTTTCGCTCCTACTCTTCAATCTGTACATCGAGGTAGCAGTGATGGAAATAAAAGAAAGGTTCAGGAGTGAAATTAAAATACAAGGTGAAAGGATACCAATGATACGATTCGCTGATGACATTGCTATCCTGAGAGAAAGTGAAGATGAATTAAACGATCTTCTGAACTGAATGAAGAGTCTAATGAGTACACAGTATGGTTTGAGAGTAAATCTGAGAAAGACGAAGGTAATGAGATGTTGTAGAAATGAGAACAGCGAGAAACTTGACATCAGGATTGATGGTCACGAAGTCAATGAAGCTAAGGAATTCTGCTACCTAGGCAGTAAAATAACCAATGACGGATGGAGCAAGGAGGACATCAAAAGCAGACTCGCTATGGCAAAAAAGACATTTCTGGCCAAGAGAAGTCTACTAATATCAAATACCGGCCTTAATTTGAGGAAGAAATTTCTAAGGATGTACGTCTGGAGTACAGCATTGTATGGTAATGAAACAATGGACTGTGGGAAACCGGAACAGAAGAGAATCGAAGCATTTGAGATGTGGTGCTATACACGAATGTTGAAAATTAGGTGGACTGATAAGGTAAGGAATGAGGAGGTTCTACGCAGAATCGGAGAGGAGAGGAATATGTGGAAAACACTGATAAGGAGAAGGGACAGGATGATAGGACATCTGCTAAGACATGAGGGAATGACTTCCATGGTACTAGAGGGATCTGTAGAGGGCAAAAACTGTAGAGGAAGACAGAGATTGGAATACGTCAAGCAAATAATTGAGGACGTAGGTTGCAAGTGTTACTCTGAGGTGAAGAGGTTAGCACAGGGGAGAAACTGGTGGCGGGCCGCATCAAACCAGTCAGTAGACTGATGACCAAAAAAAAAAAAGGAAAAAGGTACCCTGCTCAGCCATAAGGCATCGTTCATTAACGTTGTTAGGAACTGGGTGATCTACGGTACTAGCTTTTTCAGTGTTTCCGAGTGGATACCATAAGGTCCAGGTGCGTTCTTGTTGTAGAGTTCTCGCATCGCTAGCGCAACCTCTTCTTGTGCAAGTTGCAGTGTTGTGTGGTGTGTGTAGGTTTTCTATTAGTGTTTCATGATATTGTGTGTCTGTATCGATAACGTCGTCAGGGAGCAGTTTATATGGCAGAAACTCCGGTGTAATCCTCGTGCCGTCATCCAATCTTAGCGTTCTCAGAACTAGTGAGGTTTTTATCTTCTCTGTCAGTATTTTGTATGGTTCCCACCATATAATTTGCTTTGTTTTTGTTATTACAAATAGCTTCCATTGTCGTCTATGCGTGTTGTATATGGTCTGTCTATATAAGTCTTGTGCATGCCTACATGCTTCAAGTCTTATTCGTCCGTCCCTATCTGCTATCGCCCTTTGATGTAATTTTCGTTTGCGTCTTGCATCTTATTTGAGTCTCGTGAAGTCGTTGGTCTAATGTAATGGTGTGCTTTTTGAGTTCTTTACTGTCGGTAATGAAGTGTTTGGTGAATGTTGAATTACCTGTGTTAACTTGTGTGCTCCATAATCGAGGCTTCCATTTATGTTTTTATGTTTTCTGGATCGTGTTGTTGGATAATTTCCGTTAATTTGTTCCAGTCTACTTTGTGGAACCAGTGTCTGGTGTGTGATTTGGTCATCCTGTTCTGAGTGAGAGTAAGTGTGTATGTTATGACATTGTGATCACTACTGGTTATGTTGTCGTGTACGTCCAGTTTCTTGCGTATGCCATTGCTGCATTATTTGCTTACTTAAAGTCGATATTAATGCTCGTACCATCGAACCCTGCATGTGTTGTTATAGGTCCTTCCGTATTCCTTACATGTAATTGGTTTCTTGTATTCGGTCGATGATTATGCGGCATCTGTCATCTGTTCTGTCTGAGTTCCAGAGGGTCGATTTGGAATTAATGTCAGCCCCCATCACTAATTTTTTGCCTCTGGCATACATTACTAGGTTTCTAATGTAGTCTGTGTAGGGCTGTGTTTGATGACCATATTGCGCGTACGTGGATGCAATAACTCATGTGACGTTCACATTAGTTATCTCTATAGTGACCAAGTGTTGATTGCTTAACGGTGTTACCTTCATTATGTTATAAGTTCTATTTAGAATTACTATTGCAGCCTTACAGTCATTGCTGCTTGTTATTGTGGTAGCATATTTTGGTAGACATATCAGTTGCCCACTTCAATTATAATTGTAATCGCATGATGTCTGCCTTCAAGTCTTGTGCTATTTTAGATATTTCCACGCTGATTGTCGTACTGTATTTTGTATCATGTTGTAAGATATTCATTTCTTGTCTATGTGTTCTTGGTGTTTTACGTGTGTAAAACATTTACTGCCAGTCTGTGAGTAATCGAAATATGTTCGTCCGTGTGCTCTTTCATGATCTATATATATTTTGTCCAAGTCGAATGATTCTGACCTGCGCTGGCAGACCTGGAGCATGAGGTAGAGCAGAGGCTCTGCTGGTGTAGGAATATTTTCTGTCCTTAGGATGATTCTGTCTGTTTGCTCAGTTACTGGAAGACAGAGAATCTTCCTTTGCATGGTACAATCTGAGTAGCACCTGCTGCGATGTGTGCAGTATCTCTTTTCTCTATAGCCTACTTAAAATTCAAAATTATCATAATGAGGTGTAGTTGGCTTACCGTGGGTGCTGGTTTCTGTTGCGGTCTCTGAGGTGGTTTAGACTGATTGTGGCCTGGTGTTGGCCGCTGACTGGGAGACATTTTAAGACCTCTTTGGGATGTCACACGCTTTCATTTCGTTTTGTCACACGCTTCTTCAATGCTTTTTGTATTCACACGGTTTTCACTGATGTTGGTGGTGCTTCCTGGTGTTGTGTCGGTAATGGTGGTGATTTGTGTGGGACTGACTGTATATATTATGTTGTCTTTGTCGACATTTGGAGAGGAAGTTGTTTCTAAACGCTCGTTGACATCGTTGCAAATGTCAGATGTCTCTCCCTCAGATTTGTCCTTATTCAATTGTCTACTTTTGTAAGTCTGGGTCCGGTAGTTATCAGTTTTGTATTGGTTTGTGGCTTGATTGTTTCGATGTGTATTGGTTCAGGGTCTAAGTGCCTGTCTGTTCCTTGTTCCTTTTTCCCGGGTTGAAGAATGCCTCCTGAGACAAATTTGACTGGTTTGATGTACTGTTCACATTTACGTGTGTCGTACGGTTTTCCATGTGATGATGATTCTGGGCCGCCCGCGGTGGTCTAGCGGTTCTAGGCGCTCAGTCCGGCACCGCGCGACTGCTACGGTCGCAGGTTCGAATCCTGCCTCGGGCTTGGATGTGTGTGATGCCCTTAGGTTAAAGTAGGTTTATGTAGTTCTAAGTTCTAGGGGACTGATGACCACAGATGTTAAGTCCCGTAGTGCTCAGAGCCATTTGAACCATTTTTTTTTATGATTCTGGATTGTGTTCATCTTGTGTTTGTGTGATGTGATTTACTTCACTTAAGAGAAATTGTGAGGAGTATATCGGTTTTGTTTGTACATTTTCTTGTGCACGATATATGTAAGCTCATTTTCCAACTCATCCATCCTCTGCGTTAATGTTATTTGGAAGTTTATCGAGTGGCGTAATTGTCTTTTAATTTGCTTTGCAGCGTCTTAGTTGATGGAGCCACCGATTGTCATGTCATCTGTGTATTCTATTGTATTAATGCAGCTATCCTGTAAAGTCGTTGAGTGTGTTAGGGGCGGGATGGGTTCAGTATCGTCGTAATTCTGCGGCAGAAGACTAATGTGTTTTCTCCAAGACATTGCTGTTTGGTAGCTTCTCTGTGATACTGACGATGATTTGTATTTATGTGTTTTTGGTCATTGGCTTTGGGCTTTCGTGTTTCTTGTGTGTGTGTGCTGATTTTAGCCGCCATAGTTTATACTGTTCAGGGGCCGGTCATGCAGTTGTTTATACGTCTGACAATCACCTCCTTTTGCTTTATTGCAGGCGCGGCCTCTGTATTTGTAGGGGATGCATCTGCAAACAGCGGACGTCTCACTGCGCTTGTGTCCTAGGTTGCCGCACTTGGCACACGTAACGTCGGCCTTTCCGCAGGTTTTAGTCGTGTGTCCTAGATCACAACACTTAAAACACTGGTTTACTACTGTATAGTCTTTCACAGAAAGTGACTCGAAGTCTATGTAGACTCTCTGTCTTCGAGTAAGGAATCTGTACAAGTGTGGGCTGACCTCGATTATCTGGTGACTGAAGCCCTTTCCCGTAGGCCCTGTTTTAAATCTTCTCGTCGAAGGCTTCTTTCGTGGTGTCAACGCTTTGATTCTGCTCCTAAAGGCTTTCTAGAAAGTCCTCGTCGGTAAGTGTATCTCGCACGCGATATACTGCCACGAGTGGTTTGCGTTTTCGCGGTCCTTCACAGACAATGGTGTGCAGGTCTTTAGCCTTTTCTATTATTGTTCGACAATCCTGCTGTGTTTCCGTTTCTACTATAACTGCAGTCTGGGTGGTTCTGGTTGATTTAATACGTATATTCTCTTTCATGGGGTTTATGTTCTTGGTGACTGTAGAACAGCTCTGGCGTGTTGATTTGCTGTCGATTTGATTTATAGGGCTGTGGCGTGTTTTGTTTTAGCCTGTTCTATTCTTCTAACCTCTTTGGTTTTGCGCTCTATTGTTAAGGCGACAGCACATGTCAGAGTCTGTGCTTGTATTTGCGCTAGCTGTGTGACTTTATTAGTTACTTCTTTAATTTCTTGTTGAAAGTCTTGCTCTGCTACACCCAATTCCCTATGTTCGTCCTCTAATTTCTCAGTCTTCTATTGCAAAGTCTTTGACTGAATTCGAGGCTCTGTGTAGTTCAGTCTTTATCGCCTATTTTCATCATTTAGGCAGGACAGTTTAGCTTCAAGGCCAGTTATTTGGAAAGCTAGGGGAAACACTTTGTCTCTAATGACGGTCAACAGATCAGATGAAACATGCTTAGCTCTTATATCTGCTACTATTTCACACAATATTTTGTCTATGGCTGCTATCTTTTGACTGGGGGAAATAGGTAGAAGTTCTTCCTCCGTGTGTTCCATTCTGGGTGTGACGTTGATGGCTCGAGCTAGCGTTTTACCCCATGCTTTCCTTCTTCATCCGTCGGCCTCGGGTGTGGTGGTGTCCCCGCTTCGTCGGCTGGAATCCAAGGCTGAGCGTAGGCAGGCGATTGTTTATCAACAGCAGGGATCACAGCTGGTGGCTTCTACTGCTGACGTCGACGACGGGGCGCAGAGTAGCCGGTGGCGCTGCCGACGCGTCAGATTCCGCTGCGGCTAGTGAGGTGTCGCAGCGCGTGGCGCCGAATGCTGACACGCGAGAACCGACGCCGCTAACTGGCGAAACCGACACGTGCTCGGCCAGGGGAAGGGCGACGCCCTCTCCGTTGACGCGTTGCACACGACGAACACACTAGAAGTACTTTAATCACTCTCTCTGTTTTATTTGCAGTACTTAATGAGTTCTTTACAGACGAATGGAAAAACTGGTAGAAGGTGACCTCGGGATGATAAGTTTGGATTCCGTAGAATTGTTAGAATACGTGAGGCAGTACTGAACCTACGATTTATCTAAGAAAATAGATTAAGGAAAGGCAAACCTACGTTTCTAGCATTTGTATACTTAGAGAAAGTTTTGACAGTGTTGACAGGAATACTCTCTTTCAAATTACGAAGGAGACAGGGGTAAAATACAGGGAGCGAAAGGATATTTACAATTTGTTCAGAAATCAGATGGCAGTTATAGTAGCCGAGCGGAATGAAAGGGAAACAGTGGTTGAGAAGGGAATGAAATAGCGTTGTAGCCCATCCCCGATGTTATTCAATCTGTATACTGAACAAGCAGTGAAGGAAATAAAAGAAAAATTCGGAGTAGGAATGAAAATCCATGGAGAAGAAATAAAAATTTTGAGGTACGACGATGACATTGTAATTCTGTCAGTGACAGCAAAGGACTTGGAAGAGCGGTTGCGCGGATTCGACAGTGTCTTGAAAGCAGGATATAAGATAAACACCAACAGAATCAAAACAAGGATAATGGAATGTAGTCGAATGAAATCGGGTGATGCTGCGGGAATTAGGTTAGGAAATGAGAGGCTTAAAGTAATAAATGAGTTTTTTTCTATTTGGGGAGCAAAATAACTGATGATTGTCGAAATAGAGAGGATATAAAATGCAGACTGGTAATGGCGAGGAAAGCGTTTCTGAAGAAGAGAAATTTGTTAACATCGAGTATAGAATTAAGTGTCAGGAAGACGTTTCTGAAAGAATGTGTATGGAGTGTATCCATGTATAGAAGTGAAACATGGAAGATAAATAGTTTAGATACGAAGAGAATAGAAGCTTTCGAAATGTGGTGCTACAGAAGAATGCTGAAGAAGAGATGGGTAGATCACATAACTAATGAGGAGGTATTAAATAGAATTGGAAGGAAGAGAAATTTGTGGTACAACTTGACTACAAGAAGGGAGCGGTTGGTAGGGCATATTCTCAGGCACAAGGGATCACCAATTTAGTATTGGAGGGCAGGTGGAGGGTAAAAATCGTACAGGGAGACGAAGAGATGAATACACTAAACAGAACCAGGAGGATGTAGGTTGCAGTAGGTACTGGGAGATGAAGCTTGCACAGGATAGAGTAACATATAGAGCTGCATCAAACCATTCTCCGGACTGAACACCACAACAACAACAACTTAATGAGTAAACGAGAACGGACTATATATGATAATACTGCCGGTACACGATAATTAAAAATCAGTGTCCACAATCAATTTTTTACCGAGAAAATCTGTACCTGAATGCGGAGATACATCTCACTGCAACTGACTCGGCTGCAGCCTGGCCAACCCAGTACATCCCAGATGGGATTAAAAACGAACACGATATCAAGTAAGAGTCCCTGCTTACTCAATCCTGTACATTCGGTGCCAGCAGTAGAATGGTGCGGATGGAGACAGAGTGCAGAAGAATTATCGTGAACAACAGCAACATCTTTAAGTAGCAGGCTGCACTTTAATTTTCAGTCTTCGGAGTTTGTACATCCTTGGATTGTGCAGTTACTATTTTTCCCATAATGTCGGGATTAAAATCTTCAATAAATCTTTGAGGCCTGAACCATTAAATCCTGTAACATACAAACAGTGCAACTTACCGGACATTCTGTTCCGTACAGTAATGCTCAAGTTGTAGTGTGCTAGGTGTGTCACCGTTACGAGAACTACACTTGTGAGTGCCGAGAGTGGTTCTGACGCGGGCGAGGGAGACCTAAAGTTTCGAGAAAACTTCACTAATTTGTAGTAACAGGCAAGAGTTGCATACTGGTTTTTAATAGAAATTTTGTTAAGCAGAGAAACTGTGTCAGGATGATTAAGGACGATAAAAGTACCACTAATTAACTACAGTTATCATGGAAAATTTTATGTCATATTCACGACATACACTCACGTTCGCACCGTGGTAAATCTTGCTGTGCAGAGTGGAACACGGAGGTCACCATGCCTGCCGTACTGATGACGGCTCTGTTACCCTATGGTTAGCCAGTCATGAAGACAAACCATGCTGGATATTTTCAGTGCCATTTCTGAAGGTTGACCAGTGGCCGGAGATCGCGGCCGAGGAAGTGTTGCAAATGTGGAAATGTTGAGCTCCCTAGCTGCAGTTAACGCCCTGGAGATGGCACTCAGCCCTCACCTTGTCCTGTGACGTAAAATTTCCTCCTTTATAGGGAAAATGGGGCTTACCAGCTACCATCTCGAGAAACTGGCAGCAACAGGTGTTTGTTATGCACAACTTTTCTTCAACCCTTCCTCACATTGCGGCAAACAGCTGGAGGAGAGTAGTGCAGTATCGGCCGTCGTACAGTACCTTTTCCCTTTCTGTCTCCAAATGGTAAAACAATAAGCAGAAGCAACCTTGGTATCCAAGTGCACTTCAGTTGGATATCTTCCTCCTCTATTCAATGCATTGCTCTGAGTGCTTGATGGTGCTGCTGAAGCTCCTAGGACACGAAAAATATATTGAAGCCAATGAAACCAATGTTAAGAATAAGTGATTAATTTCGTTGCTATACTTCCATTATCTCTGTCATGTAAGGAATGAAACCCAATAAACGTTTTGTGATAATTTCTATAAATGTTCGTATAAACCACTAGGTACTACTGCATGTTTGTCGTGCAGTACCGGCCATTTGATTGTCTTTTCGTATCGCTCAGAAGTAATTTCAATTTTCCAGTTGCAATTGCTTTATCTTACTTCTTTTCAGTTTTAAATGGTAGGAAATGCAGAAAAGTAAGAGGAAATTTGGAATGAAGATCGCATAAAAATGGCTGTGAGCAAGTTTACGTCTAAAACATGGCTGCGACGAAGGTAGTCGAAATGTTTTCCACAATTAAAAAAGATTAAGAACGACACCGAACTGAAGAGATTAAAACCACAAAATATAAGGAGAGGTAAAAAATGATGAACTTAAGTTGGGTGTTATGAAATAAAATAAACACGCCACGGGTGGTCATGGAAAGGCAATCACAAAAAGTCGTAGAAATCTCCGAATTCGCTGGAAATGCTAGGTCAATAGAAAAGACTGAATCGTGCATTACTTGTTTGGAGTCATCTGAAAACCTGGGTGCTGTGTACCAATTGCAGAGACTAGACACATGTTGGATGTGTGGACCGGGAGAATATTTTGTATTTCCTTTACAGTCCGTGTAAAACAGTAACCTAAACACGAACGGACAGAGCTGAAATAATAACAGTAAGTTCCCACTCTTATTTGTCCTACCAGTATTCAGCATTAGTGCAGTTTATCATTAATGACCTATATTACCACGTGAAAGGCAATGGACTATACGGCTAGAAACATTACACGAGGCTTGTATTTGTAACTCTTACTTTCCGTGTAATTAAGTACTACGAGTAAAGATCATTACATTGTACTATTCATTCGACAAGTCTTGATACTACTTCCACCTAGTTAGTTTCATCTTCTGGGAGGGAGTGGGTCATCAGGGTGGGTCCGAAGCATTATGATCTGATTTACTTTTCCCTACTCCTTCACGTGTCATTTATTATCAATGAATTTTACAATTTACTACGAGTCTGTGAGGAATACTGATGGAGTCCTTCATTAATGTACTGGGAGCAAAACCGACCAAGTTAAACTGAACTCAAGTATGTTTGGCAATACTGGCCTGTGAGAACTACGTAGTTTGCACACTATAATTTTGTACGATATTACGTATCTTAGCAGTTAGAAAAACTTATTTAAAGCAATATGAAATCCATGGTAACCGCTACTAAATTCCTCTAATTCCGCATATCTTCCTATCATCTGATAATCTCTCCCGACATGTCACATTTTCGCTTCTTCGTGCGGCATTGATCTGTGGATGTACCGTAGTCACGAACATTTCTTCTCTAGGTACCTGGAGTTGTTTATTTGACGATGTCACGGCGTCAGTGGCTCATGTCACACCCTTGTGCTGTGTCAGCGCTTTTGCTGTCTTCAGACAAACCCAACGAAGCAATACCATTGCGGCTCTTTATTCTTGTTTAAATTCATTAGAGCAGTACCACGGCTTTAACTTACCTATATAATGTTTCGCAAAGGGTCGCGTATCACAGATAAGATGTTTAAATATTCATGACATACACTCACTAGTGAGGTGTCGCAGCGTGCGGCGCCGAATGCTGACACGCGAGAACCGACGCCGCTGTCTGGCGAAACCGACACGCGCTCGGCCAGGGAAAGGGCGACGCCCTCTCCGTTGACGCGTTGCACACGACGAACACACTAGAAGTACTTTAATCATTCTCTCTGTTTTATTTGCAGTACTTAATGAGTTCTTTACAGACAGCTCAACATTTCCACACTTGCAACTCTTCCTCGGTCGCGATCTCCAGCCACTGGTAAACCTTCAGAAATGGCACTCAAAATATCCAGCAGGGTTTGTCTTCATGACTGGCTAACCATAGGGTAGTAGAGCCGTCATCAGTTCGGCAGGCATGGTGACCTCCGTGTTCCACTCTGCACAGCAAGATTTACCACGATGCGCACGTGAGGACAACAGAACAGCCGGTCTGCGAGAGGCGAAAATGTAGGTCTGCGATCCACCGCGCTGACGACGTAGCTAACGAGGCAGACAAGTGCTGCAGAACTAGCGACGTATTCCTGAAATAGCTACCGCTGTCAGAGGCAGTCTGCGAACATAAGACCGCAGGCTGATGACATCGCTAACAGGCCGTCTTCATCCTACTGCTGCCTCATGTTTCAGGCACGAGCGGTGGTTCACTTTACTTGGGCAACACCGTTGTCTGACGCGTCTTTGGCTTTCAGAGCCCTCACGCTAGAAGACGTATCCACGCTACCTTGTGCCGACAGCCGACGGCGAGTGCAGCAACCAACCACCTACGCTTAGCATCCGAAGGAACCACACTGACACCATCAACTTCAAGGACTGTATACATTTGAGTAGCGTCTGTACTGTGGAACATGCCCGACAGAGCCCTCAAATATGTACATTTCTGCAAGAACGCAACGCCTCCTTCACGTCTGTCTGGATGCACGAATATCGTCCGAACTCCTAGGGCAATCAAAACTTTGCGAGTAGGTAGTTAATGGCGAGGAACGCTGTATAAGATCGGAATTTGTGTTAATCAGGGACCGTGACCGGATGGCCGAATCGGTTAAGACAACCACTTATGACAAGCAGTAAATCCGGTATGATACAAATTTTCAACTTTCGCAATTGCATTAACACACTGCCTTATGCGGCTGGAAGTCACGAATTCCTATCAGTCCGTTCCGTTTCTATCCCTGTACTCTATTTCATACAAGTGAATTGCCAAACTGTTCGCCCACCCTAAATGCACCGACGAAGGTTAGCAAGAGGCTTCACCCGGGACCACGGCGTGCTCGTGTAATTGTTCGAGCCATACGAAATTATAGAGAACTGTTATATTAAACTATAGTAATTTTGCCTGTTACGGACTCTTGTCTCGCTCACCTGCACTCGGACTCAGAACGCGGAAGGCGACATTCGAATGCCTCCGGACAATCAGGTTCAAATGGCTCTGAGCCCTATGGGACTTAACCTCTATGGTCAACAGTCCCTAGAACTGAGAACTACTTAAACCTAACTAACCTAAGGACATCACACAACACCCACCCATCACGAAGCAGAGAAAATCCCTGACCCCGCCGGGAATCGAACCCGGGAACCCAGTCGTGGGAAACGAGAACGCTACCGCACGACCACGAGATGCGGGCGGACAATCAGGCAGGAGGCTCCTACAACCCAACATCGTTCATTGCACACCTCACCTGCTACAAAAGTATAAAAATGTATATAAAAGAAAGACGCTGCCTCTTTTTTGTTTTATACAAGCTGACAAACCCAGACCTGATCGGGTATTTTTTTTGTCAGTGCTCCCCTAGAAACGAAAACAAAGAATGACCTGTGTTTGTAATGAAGCGTCGAAATTCATTTTCGTTCCACATATTAGTGAAAACACCTTGGAAATTATGTAGTAGTCGTACAAAAAATATGCAGTTTGTCTTCATTGTACTTCAGCCTCTCTTTTTTCGCTGTTGGAAACGTAGAAAAAATTGTTCAAATGGCTCTGAGCAGTATGAAAAACTTCTGAGGTCGTCAGTCCTCTACAACTTAGAACTACTTAAACCCAACTAACCTAAGGAAATCACACACATTCATGTCCGAGGCATGATTCGAACCTGCGACCGTAGCGGTCGCGCGGTTCCAGACTGTAGCGCCTATCAGCGCTCGGCCACTCCTGCAAGCGGAGACGTAGAATTGCTTTATTTAGATATTGTAATAAAGGTCTTATTAAGACCAGAAGCGTTTCGTTTTTTTTTTTAGAGCGTCCTCAGTGGTCAGGTTTCTTTGCTGTTTGTTAAATTCTTCTTCGTCTTCCATGTGTGTGTGCTGAGTATTTTCAAGCTGCTCTTTCAGTGCACTTGAGACATTTACACTTCTTTCTTTGGAAGTATCATGGTCCTACCGCCAGTTTGTGAGGATGTGTGTAGAAATTTTTGCTGTAAGTCGTTAAGTTGTTTAGGAGGAGATGTGGACCATACGCTCATATATACATCCATTTTTATAATATGTGTGGATTATAATTACCTGATGATAATTTTTCTGTGACACATGAAAGCTTTCTGATGTTGCAACAACCACAGGTTAATCCACTATTAAATCTTAAGACCTGCCTGCCCACTTAGCAAAATAAAATAATTAACATTTTCACGAAATTCGAAAGGACTGAGAATATATTGGTTAAGTTTTTCATGTGAAAGATATTTTCGTCCCTAATCCAACACGGTAGCAGCACAAGTTGTTTATGATGAAACCTGTTATTTTACTATGCTCCTTACTTCCTATAGAATTTGGAAAGTATTTTATTGTGCCTTGGAATCTGTGGTCATAAATAAGTCACATGCATAAAAAAATTAAATGTTATGAGTTAGATGTGAAGTGTTCGTTATTACTTGTCACCATCGATCTTGCAATGATAATCGATTATGAAATTACATCACACTGGTGACCGGGCCCAGCTTCGCACAGTTTACACATTGTCTGCGGCAGGACATGTTGTCTGATGTAGCAGTAATAAGCTCTACCTAAAGGTCAGAATCGGTATGAAAAGCTCGTAAAGGTGTTACGGGTGGGCCGAGCAAAGAAATAACAGTCAAGGAAAGCAGTTCAATACATTCACAGTTTCCGTATTAATTAGCGTTGAAGTTAGCCAATGAGGCCGATGTGCGCTCAAATGCAAACGACCCGCCAGGTACTGTTAGTGTCAGTTGTCCCAAACAGTCTATCAGTGTAAACTGTATCGAGATTCCTTTAATAGTACCTGACATTATACTTCCCATGCAAGCCAAAAAAATTTGGCGCGGGACTTTAGTTCATCACAGTTTGCTAATTTACTCGAAATATCTCTAAATTGTACATACAAAATCTCCTCGTATATCAGTCTATCTATTAGTGAAAGCCGCATCAACATTCCTACACTAGTATCTGTGATTCATCTTCACATACAGACAGAAAAATGCTATCGCGGGCTTTCTGTTATCTATAGATACTCAATCCACCCTCCAGGTTGAAAAGATTTTACTGCATTTGAATTGGTTGCAGTGTGGAAATATTTTTCAGCTAACGACATGGAATTGGGACCTTGACGAACATTTTTATTATTTATCACTTTTAAACGCTTTTTCTGTATTTTGCTTGTAATTAATATCTGCAAGTAGTCTTTTTAAGTTGATGAAAATGTATAAAGTTAAGGAAAATATAGCACATCATTAAAATTAATTTCCCTAGATATTCGACTTTAATTCCTAAGGGGAGCCCGCTGCTACTTTCTCAGGAGGAAGCCACCTGGCGAAGAGAAACAGCGCATTATGGCCAGATGAGTCCCCGCCAAATGAGGGAAATTTGCTCTCAAGTATCTCTCAGGTCGACTCATCGTCTTGAGTGTTCTCCTAATTACCATAATCAGCATTAATGGGAACACAGAAAAGCTGCTCTTAATTAAAGTCGGAAATCTGCGTTAAGTATGAACGCCGCCGTATGATTTCCGAGCTACTGCTCTTTTTATTTTGGTTATTTAGTTTTAAAAAGGAAATGAAAGAGGACGAAACATAATTATTTATTAACAACTCAGACAAATGAAGAGCAGCTTCAGTTGCTGTAATCCAGCTTTACTAGCCGTTACATGTGGAATGACTGTTACCATCAGATCCCTTTAATTAAAAATCAGTTATATTTTTTGGCCTATGTAAAATCATTGGGCCAGAGTCGTCTGTAGAGATTTTCATTAATGATGTCTGCATCGAAACAGATCTTGATGAAATCAGTGTTTTAATACTGAAATTTTGAAATTGTCCTCTCGAAGAATATGATATTGTCGCAATCGCCACATTAATGTGAAGATGAAAAATAGAGAAATTTAATACGTAATCACTGAACCACTGAATGCTATCCGCCATTGGACCTGATGACGAAACAGTTATACTCCATGTCGAATTCACCAAACATTCTCCTTAGAGAGTGTATTGAAACTTAACGAGGTACTTAATTAGACAAATTAAGGTATAGTGGGTCAAGTTCGAGACTGCATTGTTGTCTAATGCTCTGGCGGGTAATAATGTGCCACTACTTATGGTGGTCCAGTGTCGGCTGTAATTATTGTATGGTGGCGAACCTTGGTAGAGACGCTAGTGCGTTAGCAAGAAATTGATTTACGCAGAAAAAATAGTTCCAGTTCTGGACACAAGGTGCAGATCTGGCACTGTACGTTTGTATGCCGGTATGACATCCACGCTGCAGTTTGACAAGCCGTTACATAAGCGAAAGTACGGTTATGGAGAAGAAACGCAGTGTACTGTTTCTGAAACTGTTTTACGACAAAGGCGGCAATTAGAGTGCTGCATTGAGAGGTTATCGCCAACGGAAAGGTCGGAGGCGTTGCCCTAGGTCATGAAATGGTTTACAGGTGAAAACAAAATACGAAGACACGTGAGTGTGGTGTGGTACCTGTAGGAGGAAGACGTCCTGTCCAGACGTCCTACCCCAGTGGATATTACTAATGAGGTTGCTGTTGCTGTAACTAACCATGGAGCACTTGCCCCGGTTAGTGCTAGGGCTCGTGCAAAGGTACAAGAATTGTCCAACCGACGGTCAACAGTACGCATAGTTTGGTGGTCAGTGGTACACTGATACACGTACAGGATCCGGTGCAGCAACTGAAACCTCAAAACTCACAGCAACGTTCTCAATTTTTTTTTTCAGTTTCTGGGATGGATTGCAGGTGGTGACATGACACCGGTCAATACTCCACAGAATAACGAGGCACATTTTACACATAGGCTGCAGCGAATACACAGAACTGCCAAATTCCAGATACCTTTAAGCCGCGTAATGTGCACGAGGAGACACTGTACTCGCGATATCGAATTTCGTGAGGTGGAATCACAAACAGCTTTCTTCTGGGTCTGTTATATCTGGAAGAGAGTGTAATCATAGGGCGTGGCAGGTGTACTGTGACGTCAGCACGTTATCGAGGTCTTCTATTACAGCATGTGATTTCTGCTTTGGAAGAGAGCAGTTGTGTGGAAACAATTGTTTTCACGCAGTGTGTTTAACAATAAAAATAAACCCTATGTCTTATGTCTCTTTCTTCCTACGTCCCGTTCCTAATCCATTACATATGGATACATATCTATAAGTCTTTCTTGCATTCAAAAAGCCAGATATCCACTCTAACATTCCGGGTGGTGTCTGTTTGTTCTATATCGTGTCTCCCTACCACTTTCGCGCAACGACGCTCTAAGCGTGATTTTTAGGGAATTGACTAGTTTGAACCTGGGACCTGTTGTTGGTAAGGAGACGCCAGACTACCCATGACATGTAGAATTCAGAAGAGTTCAGTGAGGCTAGCGATGATGTAACCAAATACTAAATGATATCAGCGTCAGCTCCACTGCACTCCCTGTAAAAGAATCTTAATACCAACTAAATTTAGTGGAAGGAGTTCAAGGCTTTCCTATTTTTAGTTAGCTGGTAAAATAACGTCGAACAAGCAGTTAAATGTACCATTTGAAATTTTATTCTACTCACAAAACATTGTTTATAAAATGCACTACTGATAAAAGGAAATGTTTCAATACAGGATGGTAAAAACCAACTGCGTTCAACAAAAATGTGAACGAATATTCCCTGAGTGGGTTTCCAAGTTGTACAATGGATCGAAGGATGACCTATGACATGGTCTACTGTGACCCTCAATAATTTTTAATTACTTATCTAACTAGTCGTAAATTAAAGTGGCCGATGTGGCTTCTCAATAATTATATAACAGAGAAATCATCGCGTTTCAGATTTTTACTTCAGCTGGCAAATGTGAACACCATGAGTTTTAATTTACGATCAACACCAGTATTACGCAAAAACGGGGTGTAACAGATGAGACTTCAGCAGTTCTGAGTGAAGCCTTATGCGCTCAAAAATGCGGCATCGCGTGCTTTCATTACCTTGTCGGTGTTTAGGCAGCGTCAGGGCGGCGGCGGGCAGCACAGCTCCGCTCACCTCGCCATCTCCGAAGCAACTCTCATCTAACTTCTCCTTACTATCATTTATCGAAGTTAGTTTAAAAAAAACTATCTGCCTGTGTTTTCTTCTGACCAATCAAGGTCTCAATGTTAACCTTAAGCTCCGCCTACAAAAATTCTGTCTATCCAATGAGAAACGTTATACTTTTGGTGGTGGGGCAATGTTTTTAAAGTTTGCAACGTAACAGAGTCGCGAAAAAGTCTCACGCTAAAACTTGTAGCTGGTGTAGTCCTTTTAGCGTTATCGTAAGATCTATACTGTTCTTCTGGAGGGCTCTATCTTTTAACATGGGCTAGGGGGTGGTCCTAACATAACAGAGACACGAAAAAGTCTCACGCTAAAACTTGTGGGTGGTGTGGCCCTTTTTGTGTTATCGTAAGATCTATACTGTTTTTCTGGAGGGATCTAGCTTTTATCATGGGCTGGGGGGTGGTCCTTGACGTAACAAAGAGGCGAAAAAGTCTCAAGGTAAAATTTGCAGCTTGCGTTGTCCTAGTGGCTAACTGGCGACGTGGGTGTCCAGTCCGTCCCTTATCGTAGGTCCATCTAGCTTAACATGGTTCTGCTCTCAGCTTCTGTTCTCGTTTCTCCCCTCGGAACTGCGTTTGTCTCACGGTGAGAAGGTATGACATGCATTTAGGCATTCTTGTGTTAGTCTGTGGTATTCCATTTGCTCACTCGTTACTCGTATTACTTCGGTGAATTTAATGTCACGATTTATTTGGAGCTATGTGACATACTACTGGATTTGCTTATCGTGTCAGCGTTTTCATGGAAGGTGTTGGATTTGCCTGACACCTTACATATCACCACCCTTCGAACTTAATTTTTGCACTGAATTTATGCAATAATTAAATTGTCATCTAAGTCAGTCCAAAATTTTATAATTTATCTTAATTTTGTTGCATACTGTTCAGAAATGTTATTCTGTTATATGCTAGTTTGTATTACTAATTTATATTTTATATTCTTCCACGTTATAATTATAAATGAGAAGAGAAGAATATTTTTATGCTATTATTAATTTTTAATTATTTTCTTCTTTATCTAAATGTGAAGTCTGTTATTTTAAGAAGTCTGTTATCGAAAGTGAGGAGTCTTTCACATCGATTTTCTTTGAAATATTGTTTTTATAAATGTAGTAATTTTAATAAATATAGTAATTTTTATAAATGTAGTAATTTTTATAAATGTAGTAATTTTTTTATAAATGTAGTAGTTAAGTAAGCCCTTTGATTGTGGCACCATACATAATTATTAACCTGGCTCCAGGGAGGTAGGGTGCCCTTCCCTATCCCTCCACTGTATAGCATTTTAGTATTTCATGCTGTTAGACTATCTACGCTTCATCCCTTCACCTTAATCTGTGGTGGTATTGGTGTTATTATAGAAACTACTTTCTTTTTCGAACCTTCCTCTCTCTTCATTCTTCTTTCTTCTGACGATCTTATCTGCAACATAATCTTTAAATATTGTGCTGATTATTTACCAGTAATGAAATTAACCTTCAAACTTTTTGATATGTCTCACATGGTGAAGTCCTAAGGTTTTGCCTGTTTTTGGGTTCATTAGTTCCATAGCATTATCATGAGCAATTCGGCTAACTATGACAGCTCCTTTGTATGCAGCGTAAAACTTACGTATTTTGTGTTTCTGTTTGCTGGACAGATGGTGTGTTTTTACAAATACTTTCTGGCCTACTGAGAATGTTCTTTTAATTGCTGTTTTATCTCCTCTTTCTTTTCCTTTAATGGCTGCCTTTCTGATGTTGGAGAGTGCTGTTGCTATGACTTGTTTGTTCTGTCTACGTGGTACAATAGGAAATCTAACTTTTTTTTCTCTGGTTATGTTTGGGGGTTCAATATTTTTAACTACAGTAACTGGGGGTAGTAGTGTAGTGCTATGTGGCATTTCATTTATTACTTCTTGAAAATCTTCAAGGTATATATCCCAAGTGTTGTGTCTTTTGCCTGCATATAATCGGCATAAAGTGCCTATGTCCTTCATAGATCGTTGTGCTGGATTTACTCTATGATTGTACTTAGATATGTCGATGGGTTTTATTTTGCGTAGTTTTAACGTGTTCTGCCATTGCACTGACTTGTATTGTGGGTCATTATCAGAAATTATTCGTTCCTCTCGACCTACTTGTCTGAGAAAATCTTGTCTAAATGCTTTACTTATAGTAAGACCTGTTGCCCGTTTTAATGGTGTCAAGGTAACATAATTAGAAGTAAGTTCCAAAACGACAAATATGAAACTATATCCATTTCTTGTGCGTGGGAGGGACTCCATCAAATCTGTTGCAGCTATTTGTTTTAATCTTTTAGGGATTATTGGAAACATAGGTGGTTTGGTTTGGATAGTGACGAGTTTAGCCCTCATACATTTTTTCCATTTGTCTAATACTGTTCTAATTCGTCTTTCCATATTAGGAAAATGGCTTGTTTGTTTTATTTTTATAAAGCATTTCTTTGGTCCAAAGTGGCCATTACTTAAATGTGTATACCATGTATACTTGTTAACTGGTTCATCTTGGATATAAATTAACCATTCATTCGTTGCAACATTTCGTCTACAAAATAAAACATTGTTTTTTACGAGATAGTGCTGTCGAATGTCTGGAAAATCTTTACTTCTCCGCTTGTGTTTGATTCCTAGTATTTCGGGATCCTTGTCCTGTCCTTTGCCTATATTTTTCCATGCTGTCGTAATGTAGTTTTCGAAAGGTACTTGTTTCATATAGTACATTGTAAACTGGTCTTCTGCTGCTTTCAAACCTATGTTATTGGATGCACCCTGTGGTCATCGTGATAAAGCATCTGCTAATACATTCGATACAATAGCCAATGCTTCCAGCTCCGTGACTAAATTGTTTTTCTCGCTTTTTTTGAGTACCCGACTGGCAAAGGCAATTGTCCTATATGATATTAGCCCTGCCAGTTCGTATTCTTGGAATGAAACCACTCCTAAACTTGTTTTCGCACTATCAGTGGCCATACAAAAAATTTTGTGTTACATCAGGATGTGCTAAAATCGGTGGTGTGGTTTAGTGCGTTTTTCACTTTTAAAAATTCTTCATTGGCTTGTTGATCCCATATCCATGGGGTGTTTTTTCCAGTCACTGCACATAGGCGTGCTGTTGCGAGAGAGTCGATCCAAATAAATTTTTTATAGAATCCGGTGAGACCTAGACATCCCCTCAGAGTTTTCTTATTATATGGAGTATAGAATTCTTTGATTGTCGTTAGTTTTGTAGGTCGGGCATTACCCCTTTCTCGGAAATTATGTGTCCTAGAAATTTGATCTCTCTCCTTCAAAATTCGTATTTTGTTATATTTATTGTGACCCCATGCTCTTTCATGATCTGTGAAAACTGATATAATGTGTCGTTGTGATGTTCCCAAGAGGGTTCTGCTATAATCACATCATCAACATAACAAGTCATTTTTTCTAAGATTTCAGGACTGAGTATAGGTTTAAATTCCCTAATAAACGCTGCTGAAGATATGTTTAAAACAAATTGCAATCGTTTAAACTGGTAAAATGTCGCGAATACGATAAATGCTGTAAATTTTCTACATTTTGGGGGCAATTATATTTTCCAGAAACTACTCTGTAAATCAATTAATAAAAATATCTTAGCACCGTGGAAGTTTTGTATCAATTCCTCTAATTTTTCTGGGCGATCTGTCTCAGTGATTATGATTGTGTTGATCTATCTGAAATCAAGCACTAACCTAATGCTCCCATCTCGTTTTTATACAATATGGAGCGGGCTGTTACATGTGGAGGTAGCTGGTTCAATAATATCGTCATCTAACATTTTAGATATCTGTTGGAATACTTTATTCCTGTAGCTTAATGAGATTGTATAGATTGGCACTCCAAATGGTTTGTGCTGTTTTACTTTAAACTTGTAGTGAAAGTGTTTAATACTGCCAGTCTTAGATAAAAATACCTCTGCTTTATCTTGTAAAATACTCTCTAATTCTCTTTTATTGTGTTCCGAAATACCTTGAACTTCTTGCAATTTTTCGTCGATTTCTTTATGGACTTGTGAGTTGAGGCGATTCCCCTTTTGTCCATTCTAATTCTTCATCTTCTTTATCTCGCGTCGTTCTTAATTGTTTGTTTATAACTGGTATTTCTTCTAATTTTAGCTTTTGCTCAAAGAGAAGTGTGACATTCCCGAATATTGCACTACCTTTCCCCATATCTAATATCGCTCGTCTTTCATTCAATTAATTTAGGTATAATCACGAACTTGGCTTCGATCTTTTGACCTTGACACGAAAGAGTTAATCTCGCTTGTCTTGTAACTTCCGCAACATTGTTTCTAATAGGACATCTTACTTTAATCTCAAGTGTTTTCAGAACTGGCAATTCCTGATTGCCATTATACTGCATGAATAAATTTTCTGCGATCGCAGTCAGTTCACTTCCCCTATCAATTACAATATTGACTGGGATATGCTTTACCGTGGCCTTCACAACTGGTTGAATTTGAAAGGGTTGATTCTGTTCTTCTTGCATCAACGAAACCTCCACTGAATCATACATGAGTCTTTTTAGGAATTTCCCTTGTGAATTCGAACTTTCTGTAGGAGAAGCTTCGACTGCTACTTCTCTCTCTTTTATTTCCTCTTCTCTATTTCTTCCTTCATTTACGCTTTCTTCAACATCCTCTACTTTTTCCTCATCCTCGTCTATCTTCTCCTTCTTCGTCGCTACTTCCACATAATCGCATCTAAGTGCTCTAATTATCGCTTCATAACTTCCTTCATTATATACGTTGGGTTGTGTGCCCACTCGTAACTTATTTTCAACTTCTGTCGACTGCGCATTATCCTCATTGAATTCGCTTTCCCTGGTTTCCCTCTCAAATAGCTCTGCAATACTCATTACTTCGTCCTTTCCTCTTACATTCGTTGTGCATGCCTCTGGTAATTCATCTTCCTCGTCAGTATTCTCCCAACTAATTCCGTCCCAACATGATATTGTTATTTTCTTGTCTTCGTTTTCATCTGGTCGCTGCGGATTTGTTTCTTCCTTCTTCTCTTCTCGTGATAAGATTTTTACTTCTCTGTTCGAGGTGCTGCAATTGCCCTGGGTCTGTGCATCATTCTCTTTGTCATGGGCACTTAGCTGTCAATTCGAACGTTTATCGAAGTTTGGTGGTCTTACCTCGACCACTTCTATCTCTATTCGCTTTTCTTGTTCAGCTTGTTGATAGTGGTTTCTTTGTTGATAATTTGTCGGTCTATTGGTTGTCCAATACCCGTTCCAGTTGTCGTTATTCCCTCTGTAATAGTTGTTGCCGTTCCTGGGTGAATTATAGTTATTGCCATATTATCTTCTAAATCCATAACCGGTTCTTTGTTGGAATCTATTGCCGTTTCTTGGTGCGAAGTTATCACGTGGTTCGTAATTATTGTTTCTTCGTACTGTGTCTTGTGGATTCCACTGCTTTTTACTTTCGTTTTCACGTGCGCTTCGTCTTTTTCTAGCATCATCTTCCGAAAATATGAACTCTAGTTCTCTTAAAATACCTTTAAATGCTTCGACGTCATTGCCTCCGCGACCTACTAATGATTGCTAGTATTTCAATGGTAGCTTCATCGCGCATAATTTAATCAACTCTCCGTCACTGTATGGTACATCTAAGCATTGATTTTTCTTTGCCATTAATTATAAAAGTTTCACGGGACTCTTCTCTCCTAAATTTTCAAATATCGGTTCTGCAACAATTCGTACTTCACTCTGTTCTGTGCTTCGCTGGAACAATATCGTGAGAGAAACTTCTCTCTGTAATCTTCGTATGATCAGCATGTCGCTGCAACATTCTACATGGTTTCTGCGACTGTTCCTGACATGTGTGCACATATAAAGTCAAATTTGTGTGCTAGCGTCCAATGTTCTGGTAATCCTACTCAGAATTGATCAATAAAAGTTCGTGGATGTAATGAGATTCCTTCTCGAAAGTGTTGAAATTTCCTGTCTGTGAGGAAATGGTCGTTGTCGTACTTCGTCATAGTTCCATATGAAATTCGCGATTCTTCGCCACTTTTGTTTCTGATCATTTCTCCCGTCGCTCCTTCCGGTTGTGGTAGATCCATTGGATATTGTCCACTGTAACTTTTGCCTACCCTTGCGTAGTATCGTTGGAGTGGTACGCAATAATTTTCTTCCATCGGTTGTGAACGTGTAGCTGAATGCATTGGACTGTACTCTTCAAGACCTGGCTTTCCATTGTCACGTATTGGTTGGGTATGTTGTCTGGCTAACCTTGCTGCTTCATTGCACAATCCAAACTGTCTTGAAACATACATTTGTGGTTCCGATGGTGTTTGTGATGACGTTTGTTTATCAAGAATTTCGAAACGTGTTTGTTGCTGTGCAAGCTGTCTGATTTCACGTATGTTACTTTCCGCCTGTGATTCGAATCGCAAATGCGTAATATCTTCGTTAATTGCTTGTTTTTCTGGTGCTGTTACATATACGGATGTGGTTTCAGACTCTGTGCTTGTTCGATCCTGTTCACTACGCCCTTCAGTGGTTTGCAACAACTCTGTTCGCAATTTCTGAAATTGCCGCTTCGTTTGCGCTTCTATTTTGACTATGCGGTTATCATATCTTTTCAACGCTGTTTTTGTGGTACGTTTGTGTAACACACTGTTTTCAACAATTTCACGCGCTGTACCTGCTGCTTATCTAGTAATTTCGTTTATCTGTTTCTCCAGTTTCTAGACTTCTCCGTGGGTGTTGTTACGTAATATTTTGATCTCTTCCTGAATGTCATCACGCAATGTTTGTACATCCGCTTGTACCTTTTCAGTGTCTGTTCTCAATTGATTATGACCTGTTATTAAGTTTCCTATCACTTCTCGAGATTCTTTTGCCTGTTCTTCAATATGACTCAGATGTAAGTGAATTTTTTGTTTTGTTCTTTAATCTCACGCATTTGTATCATGGTATCTGAGTTCTGAATTTTAATTTAGTTCGCAATTTCTTTATTTTGCCTTATCATGGTTTCCGTAATTTGATGTAATAATTCTACCAGATTGGTGGATCCTATTGCCTTTTGTTCCGACGTCCTACGCTCTGTGTTTTCTCCCAAGTGTTGGTTCGCAACCGATTGCATTGAACTGTGCTGTGACACGTTTATGCTCGCTTTCCTTATACTCTGTGGTGAGGGAGCTCTGATTACTTGTCCTCTATTCTCGGTACGTTTTCATGCTGGGTCTCAATTCGGTCAAGGTCTCGCTCTGCCATTGCTAATCTTTTCGAATCCCTTATTTTCTGTTTTAAAAGCAATTCACGCGCGCCATACTTCGTGTCAACATGCGCTCATACGATCTCACGCGTTTCATAAACATTTTGTTCACACGACTTGACAAACCATTCACTTACTTCTTGGGTCAGAACCACCTTGTCAACGATGTATCCTCTACCTGTGCGCTTGCATTGGGGAGAAAACTTAATTCTAACAATTTTTAAAATTAATAACTTAATTATGTTATTGTCTCTGCTAGAATGTCTATCTATTGAGTAATTTATTACTATCTATCGTTGCAGCTACTGTTTTCGACTATATATAACTTAAGAAAAAAAATTTACTACCATAATTTTTCAGCAGGAGATTTTTCTGACCTACTTAGGGATGTGATCGACCTTCAATAGTGCATTTTACCATCCTGCCAGGGTCGCCATTTTCTAACATTCTGGGTGGTTTCTGTTTATTCTATATCGTGTCTCCCTACCACTTACGCGCAACGACGCTCTGAGTGTGTTTCTTAGGGAATTGACTAGTTTGAACTTGGGACCTGTTGCTGGTAAGGAGACATCAGACCACACATGACATGTAGAATTCAGAAGAGTTTGGTGAGACTAGCGATGATGTAACCAAATACTAAATGATCTCAGCGTCAGCTACACTGCACTCCCTGTAAAAGAATCTTCATACCAACTAAATTTAGTGGAAGGAGTTCAAGGCTTTCCTATTTTTAGTTAGCGATTCTGCAGAGAGCGGTATGAGTGGCGTACAGTGCACCGGTCATGCCTTCCCAGCAAGAATAATGATAGTTAATTGAAGCCTTTTGTGCATTATCTCAAAGAAGGGATGCTTAGGATTTCCTCCTACCTGCTTCCTGCGAATCTCTCAGAGACGTTGTCCTTCGAAGTACATGTCGGTTGTATTGGACTCTTTAGAAGACGCTATTAGTCTACCTGTGATTATAAATGGACGACTGGATAGCTAATGTACTTGAGATACATAAAGGGATATCTTTAAGATGCGTTTATTAGCAAATATTGCAGAACAGTAGCAGCTTATATTTTGAAACCATTCCTCTCAAAAAGGTACTGAAATTAGAGAGCATGATAAAACCGTCTATCACAATAGAACAGCTTCGGTTCCGTCCTGTCGCCTAAAGTCTCTAGCTTGTATCGTAATACTTAAAAGCTCTTCGTACATATTCAGTAACTTAACATTACGCATTCCTATACCGAATCAGCAGGGTTACCAGATAACGATATTACTGTATTAACACCCTGATGACCAAAGGGTCCTTCTAGACTTTGCTATGTCGAAGCTAAGCTTTAATAACTAAGATTTACTCAAGGAATTTCTGAGTTTTATGCCTGACCACTTACGGTTCTCCTGTGTAATGACTGCAAAGCAATATTCGCTCTCAGAGCTCTTCCATTTCTTCCCATTCTTATGATTCACAACTGAGCGATATTTTACACCATTCACCACCACCTATGATGTGTTTCTCCCACCGACACTGAGAAAACAGTGATCAAAGTGTATTGACCAAGGGCTTCGACGACAGTAATAAAGTCACATTTAGAGTGTCTCACCAGTTGAAAACTTGACAGTATGGCGATTCCAGAGTCTGACAAGTAACACAATGGGACCTTCGTAGACACAGTTGTATGGAAAATATTCCCAGTTTGATGAAGAACAGAATGTCTGTCTGGATTCAATCCGATTACCCCAAGGGAAACAACGATGAACGATGAATGCGGCATCAGTCCCTGCGATGGGCTTTGAGAGCGCCCTAAGACAGTGGCGCGAGTTGCATACACCAGGAGGCTAGGAGAGTCTCTCCAAGCCTGAGCAACTTACTCAACTCTGGCACCGACCTTTACGGCGGGCCAGTGACAGAATATTCGAGAGACTATTTTCTGGTCACGTGTGTGGAGGGCGCTAAAAGGTCCCTTGAAACTGATGGCCTAAGTTAGCGCTGGTGTGCGTCCGTTGCGCTGACTAGACAACTGCGTGACGCTGAGGCGTGCAGGGGCTATATTGGCTGCACACATGCCCGAGGTTCCCGAAGGCTTGCCGATCGCTCTTGCAGAGATTTCCAGATCTCCAGTACAGCAACCTGGATGGGAACCAGCTTCCTACCAACTGCCATCGCAATCTGCAGCGCTGATTAAAGCCCCGAATTACTTCTGTTATATAGCGATTCCAGCAAACGTAAAATTTATAGAATGCATTCCGAAACAAGACAAACCTCAAATACTTCGTAAGAAGACCTCCCAGCACAGCTGGATATAAGGAAAGTGCATGAAATCGATCGATAACTGACGGAGGATACGGACTATCTTCTCTGATAATGTTTGGCTATAGCACTCGGCACAGCGTACTGGACAACTGCTGTTAAGAGAAAGTGACTAAAGATTTGCGATAAGGCCGCTAATAACTAACAAAAACCTCTCTTGTCATGGTTTATTCGCCCGAAGACCTGCAAGGTGCTTTCCTCTGCTCCCTGGTCACTAAAACCTGGTGTCAAGAGCACAGAACGTGGTCATTGGAACAGTGGTCCCAGTTTATGTTCACGAACGAGTCCAGATATAGTCTGAACAGTGATTCTTGCCGGGTTTTCATCTAGAGTGAACCAGGAACCAGATACTAACCCCTTAATGTCCTTGAAAGGGACCTGTAACGAGGTCGTGGTTTGGTGGTGTGGAGTGGGATTATGATAGGTGCACGTACACCCCTGCATGTCTTTGACAGAGAAACTGTAACAGGTCAGGAGTATCGGGACGTCATTTCGCACCAGTATGTCCATCTTTTCATGGGTGCAATGGGTCCCACCTTCCTCCTGATGGATGATGACGCACAGCCCCACCGAGCTGCCATCCTGGAGGAGTACCTCGAAACAGAAGATATCTGGCGAATGGCATGGCCTGCCTGTTCTCCAGACCACAACCCCATCGAGCACGCCTGGGATGCTCTCGGTCGACGTATCGCTGCACATCAAACCTCTAGGGCACTTCAGGAGCTCCGACAGGCACTGGTGCAAGAATTGGAGGCTGCACTCCAGCAGCTGCTCGACCACCTGACCAAGAGTATGCCAACCCGTTGTGCGGCCTGTGTACATGGGCATGGTGATCACATCCCATATTGATGTCAGGGTACATGCGCAGGAAACTGTGGCGTTTAGTAGCACATATTTTTCGGGACGGTTTTCTCAACTTATCACCAATACCGTGGACTTACGGATCTGTGTCGTGTGTTCTCTATGTGCCTATACTTTCAGTGCCAGTTTTGTGTAGTGCCACGTTGTGGTAAAGGACAACAGACAGATTCCATAAACGTAGGTTTCGGGAAAGCTTTTGGTACGGTGCCCCATTGTAGGCTGTTAACGAAGGTACGGGCATATGGAATAAGTTCATAGAAAATCCGCACCGTTGCTACGCACAACAGGTAAGTGTGGGTAAAGTCGCGATAGCGAGAAACTTACATTGCTATACGTTCGCCGCAAGCAGCCTTTTATGTTGCAAGGTGGGCATGTCATTCTGATTTTTTTAGTACTTATTATGCATATTAGACAGAAAGCAAGTTATGTTTTAAAGAATCTTCGGTCTTGCTGTGAGAGAGTCTTTGCCTCTGCCCACTCTGATGCATTCTTAGTTGAAGTGTGGCAGGTGATGGATGTATCCAGTAGTACGGCTCTGACCTGTTATCGTATGTGTTTGATAAAGAAAGATTTATTGTAAAGGACAGCAAGGATGAACATGACTTACATATCGCACAGCTAGTTTCTTTGCTCAGAGCTGGGAGAAACACTTCCTTGAATTATGCGTTAAGATATCAACTGATTAAGCTGTTTATTTGTTAAAGAATTCTCCTGTCAATTTTGTACCCTTTTAAATTAATCTTCACTTCGTTAAGTATAGTATTTTTCTAACCAGAATTAGGTGTGGAGATCACGCGATACTTCACTATGTCGTTTTGAATACATGCTTCATTGTAAATCGGTGTCTTGGAATATAATTTTACAGAAACAGTTGGTCTCCCCATCCCACTGTCCATCATCACGCATAGCCACGTTGCACTATTAGGTATGCAACAGTTTGAATATGGTTTGTAAATTTTATTTGGAAACAGATATCAAGCTTAGTCGCTGCCTGCTTAATGTGCTTTAGAAAAATCTGCAACAATGTTGTCATGATACGAGGTACGTGAAGGCCAGGTAATTGTTTTACTTCTGTTACGCACTTAATATAAAGAGAAGTTGGATTCGGATCAGCTACAGTTCAATTCAAACAATATTTTGTTTAGCTAAAGGTTAGCACGTGAGTTTCAGTCGCATAACAGTTTGTGAGTACATAGTTTTGGTATGACGTAGGTTTTTTTATAGATTATGAGGAAAAGTTGGACTAAATTCAATGCAGGAACACACGTTACAATATGATACCACTGTTAGTGGCAAGCTAACTCAAAACTGTTGACATTCATTGTGAAATTGGTGCTGTATAGGAATCTAATGCGTTGTGGGTCCATTGTATCGTTAGTTTAGAGCAGAAAATTACGTTCGTGATAATTCGCAGAGTTCTCGGAGTGTTGTTGCGTTAGGTTAAGCAGCAGATTAGGCTGGGGAGTAGAAGTAACTATGGCTTGTTGGGACCCATACACATATTAGCACAAGACATAGTTTCAAAGGATCATAATTAATAAAGACAGTTCCACATATACGAGTATATGAGCATAGTAAACATGAAACCATAGCTCGAAGCCTTATTACTAAATTCATAACGAATAAAGCAGGAACATTTGTGACTGTCAGGAGAATACTTGCAGTTCGGACAAAAGTAGTGAAAAACGCCACCTTTTCTTCGGGTTAGATTAGATTAGATTCACTTTCATTCCAACTGATCCGTAGTGAGGAGGTTTTCCAGGATGTAGAACACTAAAATGTAAGACTTCCTCGGGAGTAGGTAGTGTATCACTATTATTGAAATTAGAGCAACTAAAATTCAGCCCCCCAATAATAATTGTTAAGACAAAGGACAAATTTACGTCATAACTTGGGAGGCTAGAAACATAACCTAGAGGTAACAAATTTGAAGGCAAATTAACAGTAATTAAAAAGCTGAAATTGAAAAACACGATTAATTACAAAGCTGTTCAACCAACTGTCAGAAAATGAGACAGCAAATTCCAAGCCCCATTGCACTTCAGTCCTACATCACAAAATCCAAGAAATAATGCAGTAGTGCCTTTACTTTCTCTAAATCCTAGAAACAAACAAGACAATGGATCAGTCAAACCACAACTAAATCCATAGTAGCTCCTTCACATTTTTTATTTAAAACACACAAAACAATTTAAAACCTAGGGTCAAGTGCGTAATAAAAGCACACACACAGAACATGCTAGATATATTAAGTCTCGCAGGAACAGCGTGAAATAATGTCAGGCAGTAGGCTCATAACCGAAGTAAAACAGCTATACAAAAAAGCAGCGTGAGCCTGTAGATTAACCACAGACAGAATTTACCACTAGCTGGAGGCTTAAGGAAATCATTCCGGCATTATTATAGGATATTTACGATAAAAATCATACTGGGCGTTGAGGAGTTCTTTTCTCAAAGCACACAACACATGACGCTATAACTGTACGTGCACTGTAGTAGCCCAGGCGTCCGCCGCGGTAGCTGAGTGGTCAGCGCGACAGACTGTCAATTCAAAGGGCCCGGGTTCGATTCCCGAAGGGCGCTTGATTAATTTCAAAGAGATTCAAACCAGTAGCGAATGCTTTAATACCTTTGGAACACTCGTCGTGTGGAACATTCTAGTAAGCTTATTTGAAATCCATGTTCATCAAAAGTAGTACCCTGACAAACGAGCCAAAACAAGATAACGGATCAGCCAAAAGAAGAGCTCTAGGAACCACTTACTCTTTTAGCTCACTAGAACCTAATCTAACACCGACATAGATTTTCCAGAATGCTTTGGCACCAAGGAAACAGGTGCTGAACACGGTGGCTTGGAGAGGCGGATCACATCCTCTTCTAACAATTCCCCAAAAACACTCTTCATTTCCTTTAGCTGTGAAAGGGAGAAACAATAAGGCGGATTTCTCACTGGAACCATAACCATTATCATCTTATACTGAATAAGATTCATTAACTCCTATTTGTCAGTGAATTAACTACATGACACACCTCTAGTACATTGGCAAATGATCTGACTGCGCGGTAATCACTACAGTGCGGAAAGAAAATGCGTTTTGACTTTCATTATGTCTGGTTCAAGGGAACATATATCGTTACCAGTGCAATTTATCGTATATTACCTTACCTATCTGGAATAGCCCCAAAACCGCAGATGTCTCATGCGTGCCACGTCGGGTATGGGGTGGGGTGACCTTTTGGCGTCTGCAAGAAACTTGCGTAGGAAACTATAATTGTTTGTTTGGGCGACTCATAGAAAGAAAGACTCAGCGTGTGGAGACGTGGCCACAAAGAGATGCGGGGATTATTATTTATTCAATGGATAGTACCCGGCAATGTGGAAAAATATAATTTTCTTTACGGCGACTGAGCCGAATCTTAAAGGTCAATGGTTAAGTCAAATTAAAATATGATTGGAGTGCATGTTGTTGTACCCTGAGTGGACGCTAAATAAGAGTGGGTACCTTTCCATAAACTCGAGATATAATAAACCGGGATTAATCATGCTTTTCAGTTTGAAGATCCATTTCGGTCGTAACACGTTCATTGACTAGGTAAAATTCCAAAGTGCCCATGAAAGATCTTGATGAAACTTGGCAGGTGTGTAAAGGGGGAAAAATTATGTAATAGGTACTTTTTAGTTGCGCCTAATTTTGCTTTGAAGGCGTAGAACGAACACCGAAAATAATTTGGCACAATAAGGTTAGAGGGAACAGCATAAAAAAATCATGAAATAAAAAAAACAGCATTTTATATAACGGTTGAATGTAACTAACGTTCTTGAAAAGTGAGAACTGAACTTTTGAAATGAAAACATTCAATAATTTGCAAATCACCGCACAATCATTAACGAATTTTTTGGAATGGATACTTTTGTTCCAAAAAAAATTAAAAATGTTTGAATGCCACGTAGACCGTGTCTAATAGAGCTGGTTTCTTAATACAATTTCTAGAAACACAATACGCTGTGCAACATATATAAATATATAAACGTTCATAAACAATATAATAATTTGTTTTACTTATTTTGATTTGTACTTTGAGCTTTTTAGTTATGTTCTAATTTTTTGATTTGTTTTTTCGTCTACCTCCTCATATACGTCTATTTTGGTATTTGGAAATAATACGTAATCCGTGATTCATTATTATGACACAAAGTCATTGCAGTAATGATAGGTAGTAAAGAAATGCCTACAACTTTACGCTTTTTTTTAAACCATGCACATATAATGAACGAATTTTCTCCCTTAGTAGAATAGAAAATGTGTTTCAAATATCCTTTGACTAGTTTAAACGTTAGCTTACCAGATTTTGATGCCGTCACAAGATCAATTGGTGCTTCGTAAAGAGATTCTCGTTTTCTCGGCTCAAATTGTCCACCAGTTTCTTCTAAAACTATGGAAATGGGGTGAGCAATTTGCCAGCTGCAGAGACTGACGGCTGAATCCTGGAAATGAAGTTCTCTTCGTGGTGTATCTCCATACCTCTCGAAGAAATGATCGCACAAACAGCTTATCTACCGTCAGCAAACGCTGGTCTGTACGGACGATGAATTCTAGTACGTACTGCCCGGCGCGCTATTCGCTGCGCCAAGTTCATAATGCCACGACGTCGGTGATTTCAGGACTTCTTTCACACAATAATAGCTGTAATAATAATATTGAAGATATAAAGGCATTCCAAGATGGGGTAAAACACGCCCTGTTACCACCTACAGAGGCCGAGCCTGTCCAGCACCACTTCTAACTAGCCGCAGCCCTGAGATGCTGTAGTCTGCGGAATGCAGTTTACCGAGCTTCGCCAACGACCATTTCAAGGGATACTATGCTGTACCGCTAGCTGGCGACACCGCAGATCACGTCGCAAGTGTGCCGAGAGCTGCGCATGCTGGCGTCTCCTCATTGCTGCCTTCTGTTATGTAAGCCGGCGCCGACAGCTCTGCATTAGTCCCGTCTTCTACTTTCTTCTACCACGGAACTGTACACCTCAGCACGAGTTCTGGACCTAGCTACACTTTTCTGAATATCTCCCTCATTGGATACTCTTTAGATTACTACGCTCCGCACGGATGTCTTCGTATCCATCTTTCGACTGCTTGTATTTGTCAGTACCCACTAAAGTTGTGATGCTGAACAAACTTGTCGAACTGACGTGAGACTTTGTATTGTGTATAAAGTACATCTGCTTCCAAATAACAAGGATGCCAACCGTTATCGTGCCTAACTTTTGCCGAATGCTGAATGATCACTTCAGCAATGTGGAATTCCCTGTGAGTTCTATCTAGCGGGGAGAAGTGGAACTGAAAGACGCCATTATAGTACTGATATGTGAGAGCATGTACGGGTAATTCACTATTGAGGAACAAGATAATCAGATATGATTTGATGAAGCGAGCTTCATGGTATACATACGCACATATTCCGTAAGCCATCGTACAGTGCGTGGCGGAGGGTACCCTTCACCAAACTAATGGTTTGCTTTCATGTTCCACTCGCAGATAGGGCGAGGGAAAAACGACTGTCTGAATGCCTCAGTATCAGCCTTACTTTCTCGTATCTTATCTTCGCGGTCCATACGTGGAATGTGTGTTGGCTACAGCAGGACAGTCTTGTAGTCAGCTTCAAATGCCGGTTCTCTAAACTTTCCCAGGATTGTTCCTCGAAATGAATGTCTTATTCCCTGCAGCGATTCATCAGTAATACTTACATGCTGATCAAACCTACCGGTAAAAAATATAGTAGCTCGCCTCTGAATTGCTTGGATATCTTCTTTCAATCTGTCATGGTGTGCATCCCAAACAGTCGAGCAGCACTCGAGAACAGGTCGCACTGGCGTCCTATATCCATTCTGCTTTACAAATGAACCCACTTTCATAAAATTCTCCCAGTAAACTGAAGTCGACCATTTGCCTTCCCTCGTTCCACTTCTCATCACTTCACAACGTTACGCCGAGTGGTGTCAAGCAGGCCACTACTAATGCTGTATCCGAACATTACGGGTTTGTTACTCCTACTCATCCGCATTCACTTCCGTCTTTCTACATTAATAGTCAGCTGCCATTGATCACACCAACCGGAAATTTGGTCCAAGTCGCCTTGTACCTTCTTACAGCCATTCAACTTCGAAAGCTTCCTGCACATCACATCATCATCAGCTAACAACCGCAGAATGTTGCCCACACTGTCTGCCAGATTTTTACGTACACTCCTAGAAATGGAAAAAAGAACACATTGACACCGGTGTGTTAGACCCACCATACTTGCTCCGGACACTGCGAGAGGGCTATACAAGCAACGATCACACGCACGGCACAGCGAACACACCAGGAACCGCGGTGTTGGCCATCGAATGGCGCTAGCTGCGCAGCATTTGTGCACCGCCGCCGTCAGTGTCAGCCAGTTTGCCGTGGCATACGGAGCTCCATCGCAGTCTTTAACACTGGTAGCATGCCGCGACAGCGTGGATGTGAACCGTATGTGCAGTTGACGGACTTTGAGCGAGGGCGTATAGTGGGCATGCGGGAGGCTGGGTGGACGTACCGCCGAACTGCTCAACACGTGGGGCGTGAGGTCTCCACAGTACATCGATGTTGTCGCCAGTGGTCGGCGGAAGGTGCACTTGCCCGTCGACCTGGGACCGGACCGCAGCGACGCACGGATGCACGTCAAGACCGTAGGATCCTACGCAGTGCCGTAGGGGACCGCACCGCCACTTCCCAGCAAATTAGGGACACTGTTGCTCCTGGGGTATCGGCGAGGACCATTCGCAAAAGTCTCCATGAAGCTGGGCTTCGGTCCCGCACACCGTTAGACCGTCTTCCGCTCACGCCCCAACATCGTGCAGCCCGCCTCCAGTGGTGTCGCGACAGGCGTGAATGGAGGGACAAATGGAGACGTGTCGTCTTGAGCGATGAGAGTCGCTTCTGCCTTGGTGCCAATGATGGTCGTATGCGTGTTTGGCGGCGTGCAGGTGAGCGCCACAATCAGGACTGAATACGACCGAGGCACACAGGGCCAACACCCGGCATCGTGGTGTGGGGAGCGGCCTCCTACACTGGCCGTACACCTCTGGTGATCGTCGAGGGGACACTGAATAGTGCACGGTACATCCAAACCGTCATCGAACCCATCGTTCTACCATTCCTAGACCGGCAAGGGAACTTGCTGTTCCAACAGGACAATGCACGTCCGCATGTATCCCGTGCCACCCAACGTGCTCTAGAAGGTGTAAGTCAACTACCGTGGCCAGCAAGATCTCCGGATCTGTCCCCCATTGAGCATGTTTGGGACTGGATGAAGCGTCGTCTCACGCGGTCTGCACGTCCAGCACGAACTCTGGTCCAACTGAGGCGCCAGGTGGAAATAGGATGGCAAGCCGTTCCACAGGACTACATCCAGCATCTCTACGATCGTCTCCATGGGAGAATAGCAGCCTGCATTGCTGCGAAAGGTGGATATACACTGTACTAGTGCCGACATTGTGCATGCTCTGTTGCCTGTGTCTATGTGCCTGTGGTTCTGTCAGTGTGATCATGTGATGTATCTGACCCCAGGAATGTGTCAATAAAGTTTCCCCTTCCTGGGACAATGAATGCACGGTGTTCTTATTTCAATTTCCAGGAGTGTATATAGAAAATACCAACGGTCCTCTCACACTTCCCTGAGGCATTCCTCATCTTACCATTCTCTCCGGTGGACACTTAAGAAGTTTTCGACTAGTCACCTAGCTGGAAGCCTGTTCCGTATCTACGGGCCTTCGTTAACAGCCTTCAGTGGGGTACTGTGTAGAATGATTTTGGAAATCTAGAAATATGGAACTAAGCTTTTGCCTAAGTCTATAGTAAAGATAAAGCTGGGTTTCTTACGGGCGATGCTTTCTCGGGGACCTGATCTCTCTGATCTCTAGGAAATTTATTATACAAGAACTCTGTATATGGTCTAGAAATCGATGTTAAGGACATTGGTGTGTAATTCTGTGAGTCTGTTGTTCTACCCTCTATATACACAGGAGTCGCCCGCCGTTTTTTCCAGTCTGTTGGTAATTTGCACTGGGCGATATATTCGCGATTAATGTAAAATAAGTAAGCGGCCAATGACATAGAATACACTTTGTAAACCGGAATTATTTCTTTTCAACTATTCTAGTTGTTTTACTGCGCCACGGACACTTATTGATACGTTATCCGTACCGGACTCGATGGGCAAGCGATAGCCATTTGTACGATTCTCCTGAGTGAACAATTTCTGAAACGTAGAATTTAAAACTTCCGCTGTCCTTTTGCTATATTCTACTGCCAAACCCGACGGGTCAACGTGTAACTTGATGGAAGCCTAAGACAAGGATAGAAATTTTACATAGGACCAAATTTTTTCGGGTTCTCCTCCAGATTCTTAGCCAAGATATGACGGTGGTAGCTGTTGTGTGCTTTGCGCACAGATATTTTCACAGACGCACTGTGGCGGGGCGGGTTATAAAAGAGTTTGCTCATTGGTCGCACAGTTCACTGTAAATATTCCACCTACCTCAGCACGGTGGCAGATCACCAGCCCGTTTCTCTGCATACGTATGTGCTGGGCTAACGACGTAAAAGCAGCGTTGAAGAAAACGCCGTCAATACTTACGTTACAGAGTCAGCATAAACTCTGGTATCAAGCTATTCTGTAAATTCTTATAATAGTTTTGGGGCAGAAAGACGTTGCTTCAGTCTCTTAGTAAAATGTCAAAGCTCTTAAACGAATATTTATTCCATTTTAGTTTAAAAAATACCTGCCATCAGCCAATATGTAATTAGCGAACAACATCACTATCCTCAGTTCACAGTTCATGCACCCCAGTACACACGCAAGGCTGCCAGAAATGTACTTAAGCCCAACAAGAAGAATTACACGGTTTCGCAGTTAATACTCCGCTACTATATCTGAGTTTCACATTCAGTACTATTCACTGGACTTCTATCAAAGAAACTGCTCGCCAAATTTTCCATATACGGACACGAAATATGCCACGTGGAGTTTTACAACTGCCGAAAGTTCACACGCGTTTATATTTCCAACGAAACAATTCTAGAACTTCCAAACTTCACAAAACTGTCCGAAAATGCTACTGCTTCTATGACAACAGAACCTGGACGCAAAATTCCGACAACTTCTTCATTTTACACATTATGCATACGGAGACTTTCAAGATGACCTGCCTATTCAATAGCTATGCTGCGACTGCTCTTTGCTGCTCCTTCCGCAGCCTATAACTACCTGGCAGTGCACGGGAACTGCTAAACCTGACTGGTTGACCAAAATGATCATCCAATCAGAACAATCGTTCGAGATCACTCTTGCGCCAAAACTGTCCTCCGCCAGTCACCATTCCCAGTTGCATTCACCTCATTGCAATATGCAAATATTAATATAATGTTCAACAAAACCAAACGAAAAGGAAACTAATCTGTGAATTTGTTCAGAAAACTATTACTCTGCAGGCGCATATTCTGGCTGCCTTCTTACCAAAGCAAGTACTTTTACACATACGTCATCAGCAACCAGGGGAAAATACTGTTTTCCCAATACACAATTACGGAATGTGGTACATTATGCAATACTGAATTTCTAGGTATGTCCACTTGTACTCTCCCACTCATTCTCATTCATTCCACAACCTCAAATAAATAGATATTAATTAAATAATATTTTGTGGATTTTCTATTACGAAAATGAAAAGCAGTTAACGTTTTTAATAAGAAAATCCAAATAAATTGAGCTGACATTTTGTGAACACCAGTAATGACTTTTTTTTGTCATCAGTCTACTGACTGGTTTGATGCGGCCCGCCACGAGATCCTCCCCTGTGCTAACCTCTTCATCTCAGAGTAGCACTTGCAGCCTACGTCCTCAATTATTTGCTTGACGTATTCCAATCTCTGTCTTCCTCTACAGTTTTTGCCCTCTACTGCTCCCTCTAGTACCATGGAAGTAATTCCCTCACGTCTTAGCAGATGTCCTATCATCCTGTCCCTTCTCCTTATCAGTGTTTTCCACATATTCCTTTCCTCTCCGATTCTGCGTAGAATCTCCTCATTCCTTACCTTATCAATCCAACTAATTTTCAACATTCGTCTATAGCACCACATCTCAAATGCTTCGATTCTCTTCCGTTCCGGTTTCCCCACAGTCCATGTTTCACTACCATACAATGCTGTACTCCAGACGTACATCCTTAGAAATTTCTTCCTCAAATTGAGGCCTGTATTTGATATTAGTAGACTTCTCTTGGCCAGAAATGCCTTTTGTGCCATAACGAGTCTGCTTGTGATGTCCTACTTGCTCCGTCCGTCATTGGTTATTTTATTGCCTAGGTAGCAGAATTCCTTAACTTCATTGACTTCGTGACCATCAATCCTGATGTTAAGTTTCTCGCTGTTCTCATTTCTACTGCTTCTCATTACCTTCGTCTTTCTCCGATTTACTCTCAAACTTAATACGAGCACTTCGTTCTTAATCGACCACTCTTCTTATTCCCTCTTGGTTGTTGTACATATTGTATATGACCAGTCTCTCCCTATAGCTTACCTCTACTTTTTTCAGAATCTCGAACAGTTTGCACCATTTTATATTGTCAAACGCTTCTTCCAGGTCGACAAATCCTATGAACGTGTCTTGATTTTTCTTTAGCCTTGCTTCCATTTTTTAGCCGTAACGTCAGAATTGCCTGTCTCGTGCCTTTAATTTTCCTAATGCCAAACTGATCGTCACCTAGCACATACTCAATTTTCTTTTCCATTCTTCTGTATATTATTCTTGTAAGCAGCTTCGATGCGTGAGCTGTTAAGCTGATTGTGCGATAATTCTCGCACTTGTCAGCTCTTGCGTCTTCGGAATTGTGCGGATGATGCTTCTCCGAAAGTCAGATGGTATGTCGCCAGACTCATATATTCTACACAGTAACGTCAATAATCGTTTTGTTGCCACTTCCCCTAATGATTTTAGAAATTCTGATGGAATGTTGTCTATCCCTTCTGCCTCATTTAACCGTAAGTCCTCCAAAGCTCTTTTAACTTCCGATTCTAATACTGGATCCCCTATCTCTTCTAAATAGACTCCTGTTTCTTCTTCTATCATATCAGACAAATCTTCACCCTCATAGAGGCTTTCAATGTATTCTTTCCACCTATCTGCTCTCTCCTCTGCATTTAACAGTGGAATTCCCGTTGCACTCTTAATGTTACCACCGTTGCTTTTAATGTCACCAAAGGTTGTTTTGACTTTCCTCTATGCTGAGTCTGTCCTTCCGACAATCATATCTTTTTCGATGTCTTAACATTTTTCCTGCAGCCATTTCGTCTTAGCTTCCCTGCACTTCCTATTTATTTCATTCCTCAGCGACTTGTATTTCTGTATTCCTGATTTTCCCGGAACATAGTTGTACTTCCTCCTTTCACCAATCAACTGAAGTATTTCTTCTGTTACCCATGGTTTCTTTGCATCTACCTTCTTTTTACCTATGTTTTCCTTCCCAACTTCTGTGATGGCCCTTTTTAGAGATGTCCATTCCTCTTCAACTGTGCTGCCTACTGCGCTATTCCTTATTGCCGTTAGAGAACTTCAAACGTATCTCGTCATTCCTTAGAGCTTCCATATCCCACTTCTTTGCGTATTGATTGTTCCTGACTACTGTCTTGAACTTCAGCCTACTCTTCATCACCACTATATTGTGATCTGAGTCTATATCTGCTCCTAGGTACGCCTGACAATCCACTATCTGATTTCGGAATCTCTGTCTGACCATGATGTAATCTAATTGAAATCTTCCCGTATCTCCTGGCCTTTTCCAAGTATACCTCCTCCTCTTGTGATTCTTGAACAGGGTATTCGCTATTACTAGCTGAAACTTGTTACAGAACTCAATTAGTCTTTCTCCTGTTTCATTCCTTGTCACAAACCCATATTCACTTGTAACCTTTTCTTCTACTCCTTCCCCTACAACTTTATTCCAGTCGCCCATGACTATTAGATTTTCGGCCCCCTTTACATACTGCATTACCCTTTCAATATCCTTATACACTTTCTCTATCTGTTCATCTTCAGCTTGCGACGTCGGCATGTATACCTGAACTATTGTTGTCGGTATTGGTCTGCTGCCGATTCTGATTAGAATAACCCGGTCACTGAACTGTTCACAGTAACACACCCTCTGCCCTACCTTCCTATTCATAACGAATCCTACACCTGTTATACCATTTTCAGCTGCTGTTGATATTACCCGATACTCATCTGACCAGAAATCGTTGTCTTCCTTCCACTTCACGTCACTGACCCCTACGATATCTAGATTGAGCCTTTGCATCTCCCTTTTCAGATTTTCTAGTTTCCCTACCACGTTCAAGCTTCTGACATTCCACGTCCCGACTAGTAGAACGTTACCCTTTCGTTGATTATTCAATCTTGTTGTCATGGTAACCTCCCCATTGGCATTCCCCTCCCGGAGATCCGAATGGGGGACTATTCCGGAATCTTTGGCCAATGCAGAGATCATCATGACACTTCTTTAACTAATGACTTTAAATGATACTAAAAGACAAACTGTTATTATTCCTGAGTTTTTCAGTCTAAGTGTCGGTTTGGGGTGTTTTAGGTAATATCGTCGAACTCCGAAACTATGACTGATATAAAGTTTAAATTTTTTGTACCATATTCTCTTGAATAGCAAAATGCAGAGTGTCTACTTTAAACAATATAAAGTAATATTTAACAAAGTTTACTTAGATTCTTAATGGATTGAATATTCAGTCACGTGAAGTGACACAGATACCGCTTCCCACAGCTGGCATAGTGACAACTGTGAATGAGTCATTGCTAAGATACGACTGGGTGACTCCTTCACAGGCAACAGCTCCAATGCTATGGGTTGTTCTGCAAAGCAGCTTACTGCAATAACGTTCTCGCATGTTGACTCGCAGCACGAATGTCTACTAATCTTTGCATGTCGTCATCCGCACGTCCTCTTTTGAGACGGTTGTGCAACCTCCATTGCTTCCTCAGCATTTTCCGAATTTCGTTATTCTTTCCATAATGCACTTACTAATCACATACTTGTCCAGAGCGCGATTTACAATCTGTTAAAACTTTGTCCATAATTCCTCAATGGCCATTATTCTGGAATTCATTGTTTAAGAGAGATTCTAACAACTGTTTACATGCTGTTTCTAGCAGAAACATTGTCTAGGTGAGATGCTAACAACTTCTATAACAACTGCTTATCTGCTCTTTGTAGCACAAACACTCTCCTATTCCTCTTGACTGAATTATTAACTCTTGCAACGATAATATCTATGACGACATCATGATAACCTATCGTCGTCTCTTTACTGACGCCGCCAATGATGTCCGGTCTGGTTGTACCTACAGCGTCCAAGATAATCCCACCGGATGTGGACTGCCGAACTAGCTGCTGAAGACTGTTTTCGGAAAACGAGTTCAAAAGTACTTAACAAGACTGTGTGTCTGTACCTGCTGCAATGTGTCTATACACTTCCAATCTGTAATCTCTAGGATAAAGCCACCTCCAACTAGTATAGCATGATCTTGGTATTTATGCACAACTGACCGTAGACTTTCTAGGAATTACTCTAGGAATGTGTTGTCGGAGGCGGGTGGTAGGTAAAAACATCCAACAATTAACTTGGAACTTTACTGTCACACTCAATTTCAGGCTCAGTAGAAACAATATTTTTGTCGACTCCTATGAACACTACTCCTGCTACTGTGTTTAATCTATCTTTCCAATAAATATTCCAAGACTCGCTACATGTCTCAAAGGTTTTTACTTCGGGTTTTAGCCGGTTTCCGGTCCCAGGAATAATTACACGTTGCGAACGATCCTGGAGGGCAATACTATCTGGAACATTGTGACGAATACTTTGACAGTTTACTGATAAAATTTTGGCAGTCGAACTGTGAAAGCGGTCTGATTTCCCTGCATGCGTATCGGCTGTCAAGCATTCATGAGAGTATTTCAACTGCCACCTAGCCTAAAAGTACTCCATGTGCACTCCACAAGTACTCTGCTACCAGAGCAGCTGCTGGCTTTGTGTGGTGCACTCTGACCTATCAAGGGGAGTCCTACAAATCCCCATCCGACAACACAGGTTCAGAGATTTGCAACGAAGACCGTCATTGAGACGACTAAGCTTTTGGTTGAAACCCTCCATTCAGTTACAAATCAAAAGACCATCATCGATTCTGGGAACAATGTTGTAAATAGCGAGATCTCCTTGCACCCCGCGTGCTAGGCCAACAGTCCTCATCATCTTCGCTAGCTGCCTGTAAGAGCTGAGGATGGCCTCAGAAACCATGCCACAGGCGTTGCTGGTGCCGACGTGAACCACAAGTTGCAGACGACTGCACCAACTACGCTCGACAGTCGCAGGCAAGGCTGCCTTCACATATCGGATGAGGTCCCCCGGCAGACAGACCTAGTGAAAATTGGCTTTCTTCCTAACGGGCTCCATAACGCTCCTAACATTGGAGCTCACAATAACTAGGAAATCCAGAGCCGTGTGTTCCTGCTCGTATGCTGCTCAAGGAACTGCACCTGTCCACTCACAGCGTTAAGAGGCGAGGCCAAACGGCCAGCCTCCACACTGGCCCTCCGACTCGAGCCATGCTAAAGCGTTACCACCCGGCGACCCTCACCTTGCAGGTCCATCGTGCCGTGTGCAGTAGATGGTGCCACGGCAACAGAGACCTTGGGCGAAGCAAGCGATGCCCACGTGAAGCTCCAGAATCACCGTCACCGAGGAACTCCGAGTAACGGTAAAAGCAGGCAGAAACGTAGATAAGCAACATTCTACCCTCCTGACATGTAACAAAGGGATGATGATACTCAATGACCTACGTAGCTGGCTCTTCAGAAGAAATGAAACTGAACTACATACTTCCTGAATATAAACTTACAGTTAACATAAAAAGTGAGATTAAACTTCCTACATGCCAAAACACGCAAGCGATTAAACAAATGTGTTCTATTAAGAAAATATAAGAAATATCCTGTTCAAATTGCTCTGAGCACTATGGCACTCAACTGCTGAGGTCATTAGTCCCCTAGAACTTAGAACTAGTTAAACCTAACTAACCTAAGGACATCACACACATCCATGCCCGAGGAAGGATTCGAAGCTTCGACCGTAGCGGTCTCGCGGTTCCAAACTGCAAAAAATCCTGTAGATGTGTCACAGGTTATAGCTGGCACCGATCTGACCGGCTAACTAAGCTGATTATATCGGTCACTAGCCTCAAAATAAATGGCTGAGTAACTACTGCGCTACGGCCTAATTTAATATACACTTACAAAACGGGAGATTAGACTCTGAAAATCTGAGGTTGGGTGTCTACTGAGTAATTAATATTCGCAAGGGTAGTGGAATCACTTATATAAAGCAGCATTAGCGACTTCTGTGGCGGAAAACTACATTAAAAAGTAATCTAACTCAAGACAAAAGATCGAAAAAACGCAAGTTCGTGCAATAAAGATTTACAGCACTACTAAAAACAGCTGAATTATCAACTACTGTTCATTTCTGCTCAGAAATAATTTTGAGTACCACGAAAGTAGACGATGTAAGCCTACCGCAGTGGACGAGCGATTCTAGGCGCTTCAGTCCGGAACCGGGCTGCTGCTACGGTTGCAGGTTCGAATCCTACGTCGGGCATGGATGTGTGTGATATCCTTAGGTTTATTAGTCTAGCGGACTGATGATCTCAGACGTTAAGTCACATAGTGCTTGGAGCCCTCTTTTAAACGATGTAAACAAACTGTGTACAGCCGATAAGCTGCTGCCGCTGCTGATCTCCGCTCTGCAATGACTGACTATGATCGTGTATCTGATAGTGAAACAAATGAGGAGTCCTCCATCCCAGGATATTTAGTTTGTTCAGTAAGCGTATTAAATTTAGAATATGCGATATCTCCGGCTGAATTTTGGGAAAACGGAAAGAAGGGGAATAGGTCACGTTCATCCGTGCAGCACAAATATCGCAAAATTACATCAGGGAAACAGCCACATCGCTGGAAAACATAATGTTCTTCATGATGACTCAAAGTGGCAAAAGTGTTCCTTGAAAATGAGCAGAGAAGTTACATAATTTCAAGGCAAGCCCCTTGAAGCTATTGAATTTTGAAAGGGTGAACGGAACTGCATATCAATAAATAACAAAGTTCATACTTGGACACTATATAAACGATGAAAATAATCTCAAAGAGGGTAACTTACGACTTGTAGTGCAGCTGAAGGAGCCCATCAGTTTTTTCTTTGGGCTGAATATATGTACAACTCTGATTCAGCCTGGAGTATCACTCTAGATGTACTTTCTACCAAAAGGTGCAAAAAATATCAATCCATGGTGTAGTCGTTGCCATCAGTTACTCACAGTTACACTGTTTAGCCTATAGTCTCTACAGCTGGATGATTGGTTACCCCTTTTCAGAGTTTTAAAAGAAAGTAATGGAGAGTTTGAGATCAGAATTATGGAATCTCTTTCTGAAGAGACAAGTGTTCTAGTGCCGACGTCAAAATCTGTTAAACTAGCGTCGGACCATATCGGAATATATCTGACAGTTGTTGTCTTGCCCAGTGAAAGTACTGTTTTGAGTGTCTTACTTGAAGATAAGTAACTTGGTTCACATCGTGATCCCAAAACGCTCGACGATACAGGAACACCGCTGGTCGTATACGGCTATCGATGTTGGAAGATTTTTGTTAGAAGATATTCAGAACTAGTTCTGCTGCATGACTATAATGTCAGCCTCCATTTGAATATATATATATATATATATATATATATATATATATATATATATATATATATATATATTATATATATATATATATATAACTTAATAGGCTATGCCACCAACATGGCGGCCATCTTGAAAGCCGCCATCTTGGATTCAACTCCAGAATTTCAAATGGGAATGTGGTCATATGACATATTAAACAGATAGAGAATTTCACCAGAAAAACAATGCCGTTGTTATTTTAAACATAACTTTATTCATTCTCAGATTATAGACAATTACTAGCGGCAGCAGTGGGACGCTCGTCAGCGTGAGTATTACGTATTGAGAAGTCATAAAATGGAGTCTGAAACGGTGCAAAGTGATATGTTACATGTGTTTAACTGTTAGGTTACTCATGCTAACGTTTTAATCATTGTTTCCTTATTTACAGGCTACAAAATGTCCTTAACACATGAAGAACGCTTTGAAATCATCTTGATATCAAGAGAAAGAAGCACACGGGTCACTGCTGAGGATTTCAACAGTCGTCACCCAAACAGACAGCCCATCACTCACAGCGCAGTTGCTAAGCTTTTGGCCAAATTCCGAGCAACAGCTTTTGTTGCAGATAAACCTAAGGCTGGAAGACCAAAATCCGCCACTGATGAAACAACAACAGTGAGCGTGTTGGCATCATTTAGTAAGAGTCCGCAACGGAGCACTCGTCGTCTGTCACAAGAATGTGGGGTTTGCCGTACCTCCATACTGCGAATTTTATCGCAGCACAAATGGCACACGTACAAAATTCAGCTGCTCCAACACCTGAACGTGGATGACCCAGACCGTTGGGTACAGTTCGCAGAATGGGTGACACAGCAGCTGCAGATAAACTAACGCGTCCCCTTTCAGGTGTTGGTCAGTAATGAAGCCAATTTCTTTATCTATGGTGAAGTGAACAAGCAGAATCACAGATACTGGTCCGACACAAATCCACACTGGATTGATGCTTCCAAAACGGTCGACTCACATAAAGTGATGGTCTGGTGTGGTGTGTGGGGTACCAAAGTCGTTGGACCTTTATTGATGGTACGTTAATAGCCAACAGTTATCTGAGGTTATTGGATAAAGAAGTGTTTCCCTCGTTGTTAACGGAGGACGGGAAATTTCCGGAATTCTTACAGCATAATGGAGCCCTACCACATTATGGGCACAATGTGCGAGCATACCTGGATGTGCAGTTCCCTCGAAAGTGTATTGGTCGTAGGTGTGCTGTGGAGTGGCCACCACGTTCACCATATTTGACTCCTTTGGATTTTTATCTTTGGGGTCATGTCAAAGCACTGGTTTATTCTGGTTTATTATGTGAAAAAATGGGATTTGCCACATCTAAAGCAGCGCATTGTTGATGCGTGTCGTCAAATTCAGCCAGATGTGTTGGTCAAAGTTCATCAGGACTGGGTTCGGAGGACAGCATTAACAAACCAACATAATGGACAACATATCGAGCCATTCCTATGACTGTTGGTGGTCTCTCGGGACTGTGTTACATCGGCGTAATGTCTCTTCGGTACATAACGCACATGCTGCCGAGCGTCCCACCGCTGCCACATGTAACTGGCTATAACCCGAGAATGAATAAAGCTATGTTTAAAATAACAACGACATAGTTATTCTGGTGAAATTCTCTATCTGTCTGTTATGTCACATGACCACATTCCCATTGGAATTTGGGAGTTGAATCCAAGATGGCCGCCATGTTAGTGTCACAGCCTATAAAGTTTCCCCCTTCCCGTTCCTCGTGTGTAGGGACTCTGTTTCCTTGTTTGCTACTCCATCTGAATTTTATGATGATGTTTCCGGACTTTTGGACCACCCTGTATATATAATCAAGATGCAGTCACTAGTACGCAGACAGTCCTCATCGCTAAGGTGTACTGAAGTACGTCTGATACAATTAAAAATATTTAGAGGATCAGATACCACATTTTTTTACACCTGCTAAATTTTGTAATTTATTGTCTTGTCCATTGTGAGTAGTACGCGAAGAAACGTCATTCATTTTGTGTACATGTGTACAAAACCGTTATGTTTTAAAATAAGGAAAGTGAATTGAAGACATGACACAATAATTACGTAATACAGCAACGATTTGTACAATAAGTAATTAGAATAATAATGAGTGTATATGTATTTTACTTAGCTGTGTTGCACATACTTCGAAAGTACATTTTGTACAACTTATTTTCCACAGATCGTATACAGGAACAAGCTTAATTACACACGGATGTATACTGCGTGAAAACTTCTTTGATTTATGTTGTGACAAAAGTGTCCATTTAGCAAAATTGTGTAATTTGGTGGGGTAACTTGCAAACTTATAAATTTTTTAAAAAGTTGATTGTATAATTTTAAAGACCATTAGTACTTTTCAACTTTTACAAAACCTTCTAATCGTGATACGCGAATTACCTTTTGGGGTGTATTTTAACACTTCAATGTCAAATAGGGACTCTATTATTTTCCCTCCTCTACACAATCGTCAAGTTTCATTTAGATCGTTCAGTGACACTTGTGTATGTTCACTTGTGAGTTATCTTGAACAGTGCGAAAAAGCTGAGGGGATTCATGTCACATAGACACAATGGTATGAAATGTACTATAGCGATACAAGTAATTTGCTAGCAAGTTGGACATTTAAGTTGTTAATAAACACTCCGAGCCTGCCAGTGTGGCCGAGCAGTTCTAGGCGCTGCAGTCTGGAACCGCGTGACCGCTACGGTCGCAGGTTCGAATCCTGCCTCGGGCTTGGATGTGTGTGATGTCATTAGGTTAGTTAAGGTTTAAGCAGTTCTAGGTTCTAGGGGACTGATGACCTCAGATGTTAAGTCCCATAGTGCTCAGAGCCATATGAACCAAAGACTCAGATGCTGAGTCAATACAACAGTAAACAACAGGCCAAAAGTCTTACTTTGCCAGTGAACAGTAAGTCGAATTACGCGGCCACGTTCGCTGTAACAAGTTATGGGTTCATTATTCAAGCGAGAAAATATCACCTTGCACGACAAACCACAATAAAAAAGAAATACACAGTCTGTCGCAAAGCTTAAAGCTACAGATTTTTGGGCGTTAAAATAATGTTGTCAAATTTAATGTAACGTGGGAAGCTATTGAACTATGAAATCGTTGCGAGTCATGAAGAAAACTGAGAAGAGCCATTCAGAACACTGTCTCTTCACTGTCGGAGTAATGATTTTGCACAACAATGCTTGACAACACTCTACCAGACTTACACAAAAAGTGTTACGTCAGTTCACGTGACACATTTTCCAAAATCTATCATATTGCCCAGACTTGGTTTCAAGAGATTTTCTCCTTTTCATGGACATGAAAAAAAGAAAGGTAGAGTGGACGTGCGAGCTCGTTAACAGATCAGGAGAATACTCGAATCTGCTCGATGATCATATGATGAAGTGGAACAAAGGTGAAATTATCGAATATTAGGAAGTAAATTCGCCTTTGTTATTAAAGTATTTTGTTTATTGCCTAACGGACGCTCATAAATAACGACTGGTGTAATACTTCCAATAAGAACGCCGTACGATAACTCCGTCTTACAACACGTATGACGATTCCCGTAAGCAAATGATATTATTGCAACAACAATAGAAATAAATTTCTAGGATGCTGACGTAGTATACCGGCCGAAAGTTTAAAAAAGCGTATTCCAGGGAAAGAAAACATGAAATTACGAGCTATAGAAATGCAAGTTTTAAACTTAAGGGAAAATTATAAAAAATTAACAATGTATACTTTTTTATTTATTTATTTTTTGTTTTATTTATTTATTATTTTTCTGAAACTTCAGTCTTCTGACCGGTGTCATGCGGCCCGACACAGACTTCAAGCTTCTACCTTCTCCCACCTTTTCATCTCAGAGTAGCACTTCTAACCAAAGCCGGTAGTTATTTGCTTGATGTGTATTCTCTGCCTCCTTCTACGGCTCCCTCTAGTAGCATGGAAATAATGTAAAGTCATAACAGATATCCTCCCATTCTGTCCGTTCATCTTGTCAATGTTTACCATCTACACCTTTCTTCACCGATTGTGTGGAGGACCTCCTCATTGCATACCTTACTAGTCCGCGTAACTGGCGGGCGAGTGGCCGCGTAGTTTGAGGCGCCACGTCATGGATTGAGCGGCCCCTCCCTCCAGAAATTCGAGTCCTCCCTCGGGCAGGGCGTGTGTGTTGTTCTTAGCATAAGTTAGTTTAAATTAGTTCACGCAGTATGGCGACCGATGACCTCAACAGAATTCACACAGATTTGAACATTTTGAACATTCCACCTAATTTTCTAAATTATTGTGCAGTACCACGTCCCAAATGGTTCGATTCTCTTTTGTTCCAGTTTCTCCAGAGTCTGTGTTTCACTATCATATTATACTGTGCTCCAAACGTACATTCTCAGAAATTTCTTTCTCAAATTAGGGCCCATGGTTCATACTAGTAGACTTGTCTTGGCCAGGAATGCTCTGTTTTGGCACTGCTGGTGTGCTGTTGATGTCGCCTTTGCTCGTCTGCCACTGATTATTTTGCTGCCCAGGTAGTAGAATCCATTAACTTCATCCACTTCGTCCTAACGTTACGTTACCTGCTGTTCCCATGTCTGATACTTTTCCTTAGTTTCGTCTTTCTTCGATTTATTCTAATCCATATGCTGAACTTCTATGTATAGATTCTACAGTAGGGGCGAAAGACTACATTCGTTTTTAATCCGAGTACTTAGTTCTTGGTGTTCCACACTTGTTGAACGCTTTTCCCAGGTCGATCAATCGTAATGAAGTTGTTTTGTTCAGTCTTGCTTGCATAATCAACCGCATGGTCATATCTGTGTCTCTCGCCGCCTTACATTTCCTAAAGTTAAATTAATCACAATCAAACGCATCTTGAATTTTTGTTTCCCATTCTTTTGTGTATTACTCTTTTCAGTAATTTGGATGCATGAGCTGTTAAGCTAAATACGTGATAATTTTCGCACCTGTCAGACCATATAGTATTCGGAAATGTGTGGATGATGTTTTCCAGAAAATCAGCAAAAGGACTTGGATGAGCAGTTGAACGGAATCGATTGTGTCTTGAAAGGAGAATATAAGATGAACATAAAGGAAAGGAAACCGAGGATAATAGAATGTAGTCAAATTAAGCCAGGTGCTGCTGAGGGTATTAGATTAGGAAATGAGACACTTAAAGTATTAAACGAGCTTAGCTATTTGGGGAGGAATATAAATGATGATGGTCGAGGTAGAGAGGATTTAAAATGTAGACTGGCAATGGCAAGGAAAGCGTTTCTGAAGAAGAGAAGTTTGTTAACATCGAGTATAGATTTAACTGTCAGGAAGTCGTTTTTGAAAGTGTTTGTATGGAGTGTAGCCATGTATGGAAATGAAACATGGGCAATAAATGGCTTGGACAAGAAGAGAATAGAAGCTTTCGAAATTTGGTGCTACTGAAGAATGCTGAAGATTAGATAGGTAGATCATATAACTAATGAGGAGGTATTGAATAGGATTGGGCAGAAGAGAAGTTTGTGGCACAACTTGACTAGAAGAAGGGATCGTTTGGTAGGACATGTTCTGAGGCATCAAGGGACCACCAATTTAGTATTAGAGGGCAGCTTGGAGGGAAAAAATCGTAGAGGGAGACCAAGAGATGAATACAGTAAACAGATATTGAAGGATGTAGGTTGCAGTAGATACTGGGAGATGAAGAAGCTTGCACAGGATAGAGTATCATGGAGAGCTGCATCAAACCAGTCTCAGGACTGAACAGCACAACAACAACAACATTATTTATTTATTTATTTATTACTTACTACCAATTTTAGATATCAATTCGTCACTGGAGTAGTAGGAGTAGCCAGGAGATTTAAAACTTGCTTCGGTAACTGTCTGACATGTTACTGGGCAAACGATCAGATTTTTGTTGCTACATATTGAACTCTCTTCTGAACCAGGCTTCGAAGGAATCGTAGGACAGGACGGTTTAGCTCATGCTAAAATGTGAAAAACAAGTTAAGGGAACCATCTTGGGTATCGTTAAATGGTGATGTTGCTCTTGCTGAGGCGATGTTTGAGGTAGTCTGTGGAACAGCTGTACTGCTTGAACGACATATGTTGATTCATATCAATATCTGAACAGGGTGTGGCAAGGAATCACTGATTTGATATTTAGTACATCGTCCTATGTGTCGTACAGTGGTCTGTGGGTTAAACAGGGTGGTCAGAAGTAGCCTAAAAATCTTGTAAAACAATTTTAGGCTATGTTGTGGCGAAAAATAATTGTTAGGAAAAAAATTCCATACCAATGAAGTCAGTGAGTCACGACGTCGCGCGCGCCCAAATTCAAGCGATCTGCCAGAGACAGTGCCGCCAAACGTGTTCTTCATTTTGTTTCCTGAAAACGAGCGAGAGAGCAATACACAAATTGGACATTGGACGGCAGTATGCATCAAAACCGCTCTGGAGCTTGGAGAGTCTCGTACTCTGTCTAGACTATGAGAACATGTGACACTAACTGTATCTGGCGGGTCGCTTGACTTCGTATTCGTATCGGCCTCATTGGCTAACTTCAGTGCTAAGTCGAAACGGAGCAACGTGTTGAATTTTTTTCCTAAAAATATTTCTCAGCGCAACCAACCCTGCAAAATACACTCCTGGAAATTGAAAAAAGAACACCGTGCATTCATTGTCCCAGGAAGGGGAAACTTTATTGACACATTCCTGGGGTCAGATACATCACATGATCACACTGACAGAACCACAGGCACATAGACACAGGCAACAGAGCATGCACAATGTCGGCACTAGTACAGTGTATATCCACCTTTCGCAGCAATGCAGGCTGCTATTCTCCCATGGAGACGATCGTACAGATGCTGGATGTAGTCCTGTGGAACGGCTTGCCATGCCATTTCCACCTGGCGCCTCAGTTGGACCAGCGATCGTGCTGGACGTGCAGACCGCGTGAGACGACGCTTCATCCAGTCCCAAACATGTTCAATGGGGGACAGATCCGGAGATCTTGCTGGCCAGGGTAGTTGACTTACACCTTCTAGAGAACGTTGGAAGGCACGGGATACATGCGGACGTGCATTGTCCTGTTGCAACAGCAAGTTCCCTTCCCGGTCTGGGAATGGTAGAACGATGGGTTCGATGACGGTTTGGATGTACCGTGCACTATTCAGTGTCCCCTCGACGATCACCAGAGGTGTACGTCCAGTTTAGGAGATCGCTCCCCACACGATGATGCCCGGTGTTGGCCCTGTGTGCCTCGGTCGTATGCAGTCCTGATTGTGGCGCTCACCTGCACGGCGCCAAACACGCATACGACCATCACTTGCACCAAGGCAGAAGCGACTCTCATCGCTGAAGACGACACGTCTCCATTCGTCCCTCCATTCACACCTGTCGCGACACTACTGGAGGCGGGCTGCACGATGTTGGGGTGTGAGCGGAAGACGGCCTAACGGTGTGCGGGACCGTAGCCCAGCTTCATGGAGACGGTTGCGAATGGTCCTCGCCGATACCCCAGGAGCAACTGTTTCCCTAATTTCCTGGGAAGTGGCGGTGCGGTCCCCTACGGCACTACGTAGGATCCTACGGTCTTGGCGTGCATCCGTGCGTTGCTGCGGTCCGGTCCCAGGTCGACGGGCACGTGCACCTTCCGCCGACCACTGGCGACAACATCGATGTACTGTGGAGACCTCACGCCCCACGTGTTGAGCAATTCGACGGTACGTCCACACGGCCTCCCGCCTGCCCACTATACGCCCTCGCTCAAAGTCCGTCAACTGCACATATGGTTCACGTCCACGCTGTCGCGGCATGCTACCAGTGTTAAAGACTGCGATGGAGCTCCGTATGCCACGGCAAACTGGCTGACACTGACGGCGGCGGTGCACAAATGCTGCGCAGCTAGCGCCATTCGACGGCCAACACCGCGGTTCCTGGTGTGTCCGCTGTGCCGTGCATGTGATCATTGCTTGTACAGCCCTCTCGCAATGTCCGGAGCAAGTATGGTGGGTCTGACACACCGGTATCAATGTGTTCTTTTTTCCATTTCCCGGAGTGTACATACAAGCTTTTTAGACTGTTCCTCACCATCCTGGATAATTAGGTGTTGATATTTTAACTGTGGCTGATGTTAAGCGAATGCCATGAAAAAAAAAAATACTGGATGTTTCAAGTATGGAAAAAGTTCAAATATAGAAACGCTTGGAGATTGCAAGCGATTAGGTGCAAAGACGAATGTATTGGATCTAAATGGAGAACAGAACAATGAAGAAATAGTGTTAATAGGAATTGATATTACGCACCCTGGACTCATCTTCTGTGGATCAGGCCATCAACCAACCCCCAATATTTTCGCAGGTGCATATCAACAGAGCGATAGTAATGGCAAATGTACGACACCCAACTCAAATAATACCCAGTTCATAGTGCTAGAACACGTTTTGTAGAGAGTAGGGATCCATTTTTATTCTTAAATAAAATATGGTGCAACAAAATGTATATCTCACAATTACCATAACAAAAATCTGTGTTTGTCTGACTGAACTCTATGTGTAGACCTATCACAGCTGAGTGATATTTGTACAACCCATTCGAAGATCCAATAAAACATGAACTAGAGTTTATGTTGAACTGGGTTTAAAAACAAAAAAATGGTTCAAATGGCTCTGAGCACTATGGGACTTAACTGCTGTGGTCATTAGTCCCCTAAAACTTAGAACTACTTAAACCTAACTAACCTAAGGACATCACACACATCCATGCCCGAGGCAGGATTCGAACCCGCGACCGTAGCAGCCCCGCGGTTCCGGACTGCGCGCCGGTTTAGAAAGAGAAAGGAAGCCAAAGCTCTCGTTTCATTGGTGACAGCTATAAAATTAACCCTTACCAAGAATAAATTCTATAAGCAGTTTTCGTGAAGGTCATAAAGGCTTACGTCAATGTCACACTACTGCTGCTGGGCATCGAGTTATGAAAAAGAGGACATTCCAAGTACGCTGATCCGCAAATTCAATTTCCTACTAACAGATGCCTAATAACGACAAGAACAACCCTAAATCTTGTCCAAAGATATCACGTAATGGCCTTCCACAATGTGCTGTCCTGCCTCAATTAATGTTCAGTATAAACACAGGACATATTCCACCCAGATATTGTATTGTATGTTAACTGGGGACCTAGAAACGACGGACAGGCTCCGTCCGCGCTGCAGCCGCAGTGGGCCACAACGCCACGACGACTACCGCAGTCCACTTCACTCTTCCGCCGCCCTACACCAAACCCAGGATTATTGTGCGGTTCGGCCCCCGGTGGACTCCACCCCCCCCTCCCCCCACGAGTGTAACCCCTATGTTTACGTGGTAGAGTAATGGTGGAGTACGCGTACATGGGGAACTTGTTTGCGCAGCAATCGCCGACACAGTGTAACGGAGGCGGCATAAGGGGAACCAGCCCGCATTCGACGAGGCAGACGGAAAACCGCCTAAACACCATCCACAGACTGGCCGGTTCAGCGGACCTCGACACAAACCCGCCGGGCGGATTCGTGCCGGGGACCAGGCGCTCCTTAACGTCGGGAAAGCCGTGCATTAGACCACACGGCCAACCGGGTGGGTCCACCCATATATACAAACAGTACAATACACCATTTATTTGTCCATATCATCAGTAATAAAATGTGATACTGTGTCATGAGAACATTGATACAGCCATCATAATATTTAAAGAATGGTTACTTAAATGGTTGCTTAAAAACTGGTTGGAAATATCACCAAATTATTTGTGAATGTTTATTAACGTCGTAAGATAAAGAAAAAAGAATCATAACATCAGGCCAGTAACAGTCCCCGTTAAGAGAACAATGTAATTAGAGTCCATATTAACGACAAGCATTCGTAGGTGACACACATGAAATACATTGTGGTGACAGTAGTCATGGGATAGCTCCTAATATTGTATCTGACCTCATTTGCCCAGGCTAGTGTAGGAACTCTACTTGACATAGATTCAGCAAGTCGCTGGAAGTCCCCGGCAGGAGTACTGAGCCATTCTACCTCTATAGCCGACCGTAAATGCGAAAACATAGCCGGTGCAGTATTTTGTGCATGAACTGACGTCTCGATTGTGTCCCACAAATGTTCAATAGGATTCATGTCGGGCGATCTGGGTGGCAAAACCATTCTTTCGAATTGTCGAGAATGTTTTTTAAGCCAATCGTGTACAATTGTGGGCCTGTAACATGATACTAATGTTTGGCTACATGAAGTCCATGAATGGCTGCAAATGATCTCCATATAGCCAAACATTACCATTTCCAGACAAATATCGGTTAAGTTGGATTACAGGACATAGTCCATTCCATGAAAAAACAACCCATACTATCATGAAGCCACACAAGCTTGCACAGTTGCTTGTTGACAACTTGCATCCATTGCTTGGTGGGATCTGACCCACACCGGAAACCTGTCTTCAGCTCTTACCAACTGAAATCGAGACTCGTGTGACCAGACCTCTGTTTTCCAGTCCTCTGGAGCACAACCGATATGATTACCAGCCGAAGAGGCGATATCGTGCTATTAGAAAATGCTCTCGCGTTGATCGTCTGCTGCCAAAACTCATTAAAGCCAAATTTCACTGCATTGTCCTAGCGGATACGTTCATTGTACTTCGTACATTATTTCTGCGATTATTTCATACAGTGTTACTTGTCTGCTAGCACGGACAACTTTACGCCAGCACCACTGCTCTCAGTGGTTAAGTGAAGACCGTTGGTCACTGCATTGTCCATGGTGAGAGGTAATGCCTGGAATTTAGTACTCTCGGTACGCTGTTGGCACTGTGGCTCTCGGAATATTAAATTCTCTAATGATTTCCGAAACGGAATGTCCCATGCGTCTAGCTGCAACTGCCATCCCGTCTTCAAAGTCTGTTAATTCTCGTCGTGTAGCCATAATCAGGTTGGGAAACTTTTCACATGAATCACCTGAGTACAAATGATAGCCCCGCCAATGCACTACGCTTTTATGGCTTGTGTACGCGATGCTCCCGCCAGATGTGTACACGGATGAGTCAAAACATTACGACCGCTTCCCTCCGCGAGGCAGGATGCCTCCTGCTGGTGCTGCGGGCACGTATCGCAGTGAGGAAAGAATGTAAGCGGGAGAAGGACGAACTGGCACTCATTACAACGAACATATTGGTTGCAAATGCGGAAAAACCACTGATTAAGGCGCTCTTGAAAAGCGCAAGTAGTTATCATTAGATGGCTGGAAACTAAAATCTGTAAAATAGTAAGGCTGGTGACCTGTTGGCGTGCTACTGTCGTGGCCACCTATGGAAAGTGGTTGAAATTTCGAGTACGTGGTATGGTATTGGACGATCATGTTTCTACACAAAACGTGGAGGTCGGAGGAAATATGAGGCAGGCAGGGATCCATGGTAAATCTGACAACAGAGTATAATGTTGGTGCAGGCACAAGTGGTTCGGAGCACAATGTTCAGAGGCCATTATTAAACCTAGAGCTCCACTCTTACGTGTTCCTCTGTTGACCCAACGATATGGTCAATTATGAATGTAGTTGGCACAGCATCACTGAGGATCCACCGTGGATCAATAGAAACCTATCGCGTGTCGCATGAATCGCGTTTGGTTCTTACACGCCGTCATCCAGTCGAATGGCCGCACGAGACATGCATCACGCCACATGCAAGCCGTTGAGTGGAAAATTATGTTATGAGGGTAAAATGAGTCTGGCTTCCGTGGGATCTATTATGGTAATCGAAGGTATCATGACAGCAGTGGCAATGAGCGTACGGCATTGTGATCCGTGAGTCCCCCATTCGGGGGAGTTCGGCCGCTGAGGGCAAGTACTTATTGCTTTGGACGCCACTTTGGGCGACTTGCGCGGCGGAGATGGGGATGAACTGATGTTGAGGACAACACAGCACTCAGTCCTTGAGCGTAAATAAATTCCTGCCCCAGCCTGAGATTGAACCCGGGCTCCTGGTGGCATTTCGCGGCGCTGACCACTCAGATACCGGGGTCGGACATGAGAGCAGTGAAGTACTGGGACATTATTGCGGTCCACCAGGATCACTTAATTCTTGAAGTCTTACTCTACGGTGATGACATCTTCCATTAGAATAACTGTCCATGTTCCAAAGTCATAATTGTGCTGAAGCCGTTTGAGGGGCGTTATAGTGAACTCACATTGAGGCCTTGGCCAGCAAATGTGCCTGATCTGTACCCAATTGACGCCAGCCTTTGTTCGTAAACCACCACCTCGTAACTTACGGATGTTGCTTGGCCTGTGAGGAGACATCTGGTGCCACATACTTCTGGAGTCCTGTCAATTACTTGTAGTATCCTCGCCAAGCAGAGTCTTTGTTGTACTGTCTTAGAAAAATGGAACAATGCGCTATTAAACAAGTGGTCATAATGTTCTGACTCATCGCTATATTTACATACCTCTAACCAATGATTTTTGTCACCACAGTGCGTTTCAATCACAAATGTGAAGAAGTCGCGAACACACATGTATTTTGAGTGGATATACGTATTAGATGCTGCTGCTGGAAGAGTCGCAGTCACCTCATGTTGTACGCTGGTAACACCTATGGATTACAGATGCCTTCGTTTGGTTCAGCAACAATCGCCACCCTAAAGAGAATAAATGTCAGCACAAAGACATTAAGGTCTTCTTGGGAGAATATAAGTGAACTCTCATGAGAGAAGCATGCGAAATGATTCTTGATTTCTAAGGAAAGTATGTAAGCGAAAAATTTCTATTAAGACGTTGCTATTTTACACAACCAATAATTGTTGTGGCTGAAATCAAAGCAATCCTCGAGGAATCATTTGTGCAAAAGTACCATTCAAATACTCTATTGCAATTAAGGGTATTCCTGGTAGCTGAGTGGTCACCTCGACGGAATGTTATGCCTAACGGCCCAGGTCGATTCCCGGCTGGGTCGGAGACTTTCTCCACCAAGGGACTGGGTGTTGTCCTTATCATCATAATTTCATCCCCATTGACACGCAAGTTCTAGTAGTATACGTTTTTCATTGATAATTAATAAAATTTGTGGTAAATTGCAATTTACCCATCGATACTACGAAGGTAATCTTACAGACGGGTCTAAGTTGTTGCCGTTTCATGTCACTGGCGATACGGTAACTTTTGAATACGCAGCTCACATTACCACCGATCGAGGTGGGGCAATGGTTAGCGCACTCTACTCGCGTTAGGAAAGGCAGTAGTTCAAATCCATGTCCAGGCGTCCAAATCTGGGTATTTCGTAACTTTCCTAAATCTCTTCTCCCAAACACCTGATTATTTCCTTTGGAATAGCATCTCCCATTCCATTTCCCCATCTTTGTAACATCAGAGTTTGTGCCATGTCTGTTTCACAACGACAAAAACGTAGTAACAAAAGGCGTTTACATCGTCCATTTCAACAGCTGCAGTTCAGTTACAGATGCGGGATGTGATTTCTTTCGAGAGTGGGCCATAGTGCCACAGATAGGCCGCGAGAGGCGTACAGATGTCACATTCCACCATTCGACTCCGAGATCCACTGTGTTTTTTCTTTGTTAGTGAGAAAGATTCGCCACACAACAACTTGGGATGAAACGACAAACGACATAGCAACCTGATCTAATACAGCTGCTCGAGACACGCTCGCAAAAAATAGGACCAATCTATCACGTGGATGTGTATCGTGCGTCCGGCGGAGGACACTTGACTATTTCTGAAATGTAACGTTAAATACAAATGGAAACTATATTCTTAAATAATAACTGTCATTTTTCCTAGGCTGCGCTTATATTCTCACAAAACAGTATAAACACTTGATAGTAAAGTAGAAACAATGTAGAGAAAAGATGTTCCTTTTTTTCCAAGAAAGCTGATTTGCACACGCAGTCCGACAACTGGTTAATGTGCTCAAAATATCTCTGACAGCAATACACGCCTGAAGATGACGAAGCGTGCTGTGAATAATGTTATCAATCTCATGTTGAAGTAATAATACCCATTCTTCCTGCAGAGCTGCTCAGAAGTTTTGGACTCTAAAGAGACGCAGTCTGTCTCCCTAGTGCATCCCAGATATGCCCTATGGGATTCAAATAAGGAGAGCGAGCACACCGCGCCGTGAGTGTAATATCTTCTGTTTCCAAGAAAGCATCAACCACCTGTGCTCTTAGGTAAAGCATTATCGTACATCGCTACGAAATCTGGGCCTACAGCAGTTCGCAACAACCGCTCAGGAGATCCCACGATCTTGTCACGATACCTGGAGCAGATGAAACTTGCCGATTCATCCGTACAACTTCATGAAGTAGTGTTCGAGTGGTCAGTATAATCACTGCCCCCACCATTAGGAAGCCGCCTCAGTATCAGTCTCTTTCTACAGTGCTTAGGTCCCAAAATCCCCTTAAACTTTGACTCCAGATGGAAATCAGCCGAGAATCACCTTCCAGTCAAAATAGGAACGGATCTATCATTGGCCGACTGTTCGACCGTCCACGTGGCATATTGACGCCTCCACTCTATACGTTCCCCTCAGTAAAGACTCGTCTAAGGTACACATACAGCAGGTCTCCAACAATAAAGACCAGTCTTCCGAAGCCTTCTGTACGCCGTTTGTCTCGGCACAACACACCCAGTGGATGTTGCAGGGTCAGATGTCAGTTGCCGTGCAGTAATAAGGCTGAGCTGTCGTGCCTTTAAAACCACATATGCTCCTCTCTTTCTCCACATCCTAGAAACAACAGAACGATTCACACTAAGCCATCGAGACTCATCAGTCTATTCTGCCTACGGCACTCCGCCGCAGAGTGTGGTACGCGTCTTGTCTGTGACATACTGCACCGTCTGTTACTGTGTCCACATCGACTATGGATGTGCGACTACTCGGCAAACGATACTCCGTTTGATAGGTGCCCTGACAGCAACGATCATGTCAGGATGTGGTTCGCCGTTGACTGCAATGCCATCTTCCGTGCGGAACACGATCATACTAACATTTGTTGACAGTTTGTATGAGTATGTTGTGAATTAGATACATCACGGGGAAATAGCGATCTGTTGCTTTAGTTTTGGACACCGGCGTACATGCATGTAGGAGAGATATTCCTGAAAACTCGGATGGTTCGTCTGAAAATAAAATATTTGTAGTCGTATGCTAAAATAACATAAATCGTATTTAAAGAGATTTCTGGCGATTTTTGTGATCTGAGATGACTCTAAATTACTTTTGGTTCTCTGTGGGCTGTCCGCATTTCTGTTCTCCGATTGATCTGACTAAAACAATACTGTATCACTACAGTTATCACATTGAAAGACGCTTCTGTCAAGACTTGTGATCTGTGATAACGTTAAACAACTGTTACCCTTTACGTTGAGCCACACACGCAGTTAAAGCCATGTTGACACAATATCGTACATCGAAAGAAAGGTGGACTTAATGCGTGTCCAAATAGGGACGCTACAATTTATGAAACAACAAATTAATTATGCATATTCAAACTGGTGAATGACATCGATCTCCTCACTGACTCTCAGACGCGCGTTATAATATGACTTCGCATAATGTCAACTCTCGTGTAGCTTATGGCCTTCGATTCCCACACGCATTCTTCACATGATTTATTAAAATTTCTGGCGAATGGTGTTCTCATGTTCTTAATATTGAAGTTCCCTTGCTCAATAACGTTTATCCTGTACATCCTTCTCAAGGGTGACGGCAAGAGCTTCAAAATTAAATTCCTAGCAGCACGCACTTGCGTCGCTCTTCGTAAAGGCGCTGAAACTATACGGATATCAGGCGACGGTTTGCAGGCGCTTAAGCTTGTGTGTGTAATAGAGATACTGAGTAGACAAATAAATTGTTCATTCATTGGCCAATTCTGAAATGAAAGTATCTTAAATCATTTTATGAAGCTAACGGCAGATTTTTGTTCACTTATGAATACGAATAAGTAAACAACGACTTATCAATGTTTTACAATTTAGTTTACTCCATTATATTAGCTTCCCAGCCTTTTCAGCTTCATCTTCAGAAATGGAGCACAGAAGTTACATCTGTAGTCTCTTGGTTTGTCGCTGGATACTGCCTTTGTGGCAAGAAGATGGGATACTTACTCAGGGAATATGGGAGGAATTTTGGCCAGTATCCACCTGGAAGGTTACACTTCAAATTACTATTGCCTACAGATCAATCACTATTCACCAAAAACTATATATTCAAATTGTCTACATATATCCGCCAGCTGGAAACTGTCAGATGAACACTAACTACGGTGCTTTATGGGAATAAATTAACAGTTTTAAAAAATAGCCTCGTGATTTCTTGTGTTTATATACAAAACACAGTCACTTGTTGTAGAACCACCATTATTGTATAAGCCAGATCTGTGCATGGATTTTTTTAATGTTGTTGTTGAATCTGCACTTGAAACTAACAGTTACTGATATTTTGAAACAGTGTTAAAACGAAAGACGAATCTTCTGCTAAGAATGTATTGACATTTGTCTTACAGCCTTTTGTTATAATCATATTAAAGTATTTTTTCTCACTGTTGTCACACAACTCTCACAGCTCTTTTTGGCCACTGTATTCCTGCTGCATTATTAGGCAACTTGTTACTCACCAAACGAATGACACCTCTTTTTCATGTAGCTTCGGAAGCATCTCGCTCAAACCCATTTACTAGGGGTTAGGGAAGCAGCGAATTATTATACTGATACATCTATGCCATACTCCCTGGGCAAAGTGCAGCCACCGAAATCCTCTCTTTTCATTGATGAAATCTTCAAGTTGAAGTACTGGAGCTAGACTGTTTAGGGGCTCAGACTTATTAATCAACTTGATTAATACGCAACTCCACAATTGGTATTAATAATCGGGTTGCAAAAGTTAACGAATTCTCGGAATCAAATGTATCTCGTGTACAGGTGTGCATTATGGCGTTGAGACCAACGACAGATTTAATTTTAGTCAATGAGAAGCGTCCCTGAAAAATAGTGTGGTCTTAGTCGGTAGTATGAGGTGGATACTGACTATGGGCTGTCATATCGTAAGTTATTATGTTAACGCACACCTCGGAAACGGTAAACATCTCACTGTACAGGGTTCCATTTTTAACTTGAGACTGTTAAATATCTCAAAAATGAAGCATCGCACGAAATAAATTTTCTAGGTGGAAAGTTAACATTAGCAAAGCGGATATCGGGTTCAAATGGCTCTGAGCGCTATGGGACTTAACATCTTTGGTCATCAGTCCCCTAGAACTTAGAACTACTTAAAATTAACTAACCTAAGGACATCACACACATCCATGCCCGAGGCAGGAATCGAACCTGGGACCGTAGCAGTCGCGCGGTTCCAGACTGAGTGCTAGACCAACGCGGGCGGGCGGATATCTGACTGTGCTACAATTTGCCATCTCCTTACCACTCTTCCTCCTTAGGGGGGGGGGGGGGGGTGTCTGCTTCATACTTTCAAAAGGGAGTTGCCCTCCCTTTATTATTCCATATTTGGATTACACACTAAAAATACGCATAGGTTACTCAAAACATGGTATTCTATTGGTGGTGTAGCACTATAGCCGACATCTAACAAGTGTGCCTCTTTCTGCAGTTAAGAACCGACGCATCTGATTCTACATTTAATATACAATGTAAATGAAAACCTTTTTGTTCTAACGGTTGATACTTACATCCGAAATTTACTTTAGTGTTCAAAATTTTATTGTACAGTACAATATGGCTAGCCGCTTCAGTGTCTAAACTACGTTTAGCGAGACCCATGAAAACCGACGTGAATGTAATAATTCTTTCTCTCGGAATGCTTCATGTTGTCGAGTCCCATTTCCTCCAACTATTGGGTCGCTTGATTTTGATGAGTATCCTTGCCTCTAACAGTTGGGGTGTTTCGTTCAGGCTGGCTATAAATCAAATTATTTTGATCTTCTCTGCAACGAGTACAACATCCATTATGACGGCTGTGCCAGAACATTCCCCAGAGAGGATTGGTGCACGAGACGTTCGATGTTGGTGCTCAAAGACCCGCGGCGCTGCAGTGGGGCTTGCCGTGGCGTGAGGCGCTGTGCGGTTGGGCGGGCGTGTGAGTGACTACACGACACGTGTGTGTCTATGGCGAGTGAGACTATTACCTCCTTGTCGTTGTACCTCATTACAGTGGTTTTGCAAGACTGAAATTTTCACTCGGAGTTTGCGCCGATATGAAACTTTCTGGCAGATTAAATCTGTGTGCCGGAAAGAGACTCCAACTCGGGACCTTTGCCTTTCGCGGGCAAGTGCTCAACCAAACGAGCTACCAAAGCACGACTCACGACTCGTCTTCAAAGCTTTATATCCTCCAGTACCTCGTCTCATACCTTCCAAACTTCGCAGAACTCCTGCGAACCTTGCAAGACCAGCACTTCTGGAAGAAAGGATGTTGACGAGACATGGCCTAGCCGCAGACTGAGGCAAGTTTCCAGAATGAAATTTTCATTCTGCAGCGGAGTGTGCGCTGTTATGAAAGGTCCCGAGTTCGAGTCTCGGTCCGGTACACAGATTGAATTTGCCACGGAGTTACAGTGGTAGCCGCGTACCGGCCAGCTAGTTATGGCGGTTGGATGGAACTTCCACGATGTCATAAAAAGAATGGGATGTGTGGTGGTGGCCCTCTACTAAAAATGGTTCAGGTGGTTCTGAGCACTATGGGACTTAACGTCTGAGGTGATCAACTATGTACCCACTGACTCTAAGCTGATATATTCATTGTTTTGGCTGGTTTCTTTGTCTAGGGGCTGGGATACGTAGTTGCTGCATTACAAGCCAAATAATGTTGAGTCTACAGTGTACGACATGAACAAATACGTGACTCGAATGGTCATAAGTTCCTGTCACTTGGGAATTGCGAATGCAACGTTGAAATTTATAAGTGAAGGACTGCAATTAAATAAAATCTTCATTTACTATCTTAACGACTTTAAATAATGAGTAAGATAGTAGAAGTACTTTTGAGAATGCGGTATATTTCTGCAAAACACTTATTTGTGCCGATTATTGGTGCCGATGGTCAAGCAACTAAATAAAATATAAGTTGAATAACAGGGAAGCAATAGATCCCTACTGCACGTGATAAGTTATGAACAACAACATAGCTCGCGTGATATTCACTTCTGAACGCACACTACTTCACTGTAGAAGCCACGGAAATCTCACAAGTGCACGACACGTCGGCACTCCCAAGTTTTTCTACCTGCCGCGACCACGCACAAACCACTCCACACTCTCCAAGTCTCTCCTGCTACCGTACGTCCGTCACGCCATCGACTCCAGCACCTCACTCCCGTGTCCTCTTCTGCACTGCCCAGCGCTCTTCTCTCACTTCTATCTAGTCTACCCATTCACGAGCGCTGTGACAGGCTAGAGCGCTTGCGCCATAAATATTCCTACGGCTTGACCATGAACACGCTCTAACACAGGCGTTATTAGAAACATAAACAAATTAAATAAACATATATCGAAGGAATAGAACAAAAGGTAGGCCAGTAGCCTAATATCTCTGTGCTTTCTAAAACACACTAAATATTTAACCAGATTTCTTCATGAATAGTATATATCGGATTTAAACAAAGACATAAACGGATCAATATATTTATAAGCTTGGTGTTACCGTTTTTATCGTATAACTGTGGAGTACTTATGGCCTGACGCGATCGATAGTAATCGGCCACTGTGACCTCCAATAGCTCATGCACTATTGAGGTTACATGCCTGTAATTCATACCAATTTAAGTTTACGCTAACAGCTTTCTAAAGACACGTCGATAGACGAAATCGGATGAATCGTTTAAATTTTAGAAATTCGTCAGATAATAAACTTTAAACTAATAAAGATATTGAAAATCTGGTTACACCATCAGAATCTTCGTGCAAATAATACTAACCTTTTCGAGGTATCATGATACATCTGTTTACTATTAATTTCTATACGAACTGTGAAATGTCTGCCATGATGTTTCCACAAAATCCGCCATCTTTGGCACTCTCAGCATACAAGTCTCTTTCATTGACGTAGCCTCACAGTGGAATTCCCTGCCACCTGCCCAGCCTGGACCATGTGCTGGGGATACCCCTCTTGTCCAGCTAATGTTCGGCACACTGTGTTTGCTGCCCAGCGGCTTGTGTAGCCACGCCAACTCCGAACATAGAATATATCCAGGGTGCCTCAACTCGCCTGTTATCTCACAAACCATACTTCAAAATCATTCACCTTGATGGCCGTGTCTGAAGGTTTCGATGCTCAGGGACTCACCTCACTCAACGCCATTGGGAACAGAACCCATGTTTCCTTTACATTAGCTTATTTGCCAGAAATGTCCAAGTCTAGCCATATTATTTGTATAGTGCAGTCACATTTGCGACTCTCAAACAACGTTTGAACGTAACAACCGGTAAATCACTACGGTTTACATTTACACCGTAAATGAAATGTAGAATCAATTCCTCCCGTTCGTGACTGCAAAAACAGGTACACCTAATGCTCGTCGACTACAATGCTTTCTACAGTAAATAGGAAAATTTGGTTTGCGAAAACCGTACGTATTTTTGGCGTGTAATCCGAATGTGCAACAAACTTATTAGTTCTTATTTTAAAATGTAAAGTTGACGCACAGAGTAGGTGAAATAAGGAATTGGCTAGTTGTAGCACGACACATGTCTCCTCAACTAATGTTAACATTTCACCGAGAACATCGTCTTTTTTTTTGTACGATGAATCGTTTTCGATGTATTTAGTAGTCTTAAATGAAAAAACAGCTTTCATATTACAGGTTGGCACTGCTTCTTTGAACTCGCAGTAAAATGTTCACCCCGACTTAGGTTTTAGGACGAGGTCAACTGCAGTGTATACAGCTGAAAGAGAACGTTCCATGGTGGGTGCTTCACAGAACTGAGTGAGACAATGATTATAAGAAAAATTGTTATTTGCCTTTGCTGTTCTTCATGACAGAGGTTGTCCAGGGCCCCAAAATATGTTAACAATACTTTGATTCATGCACGTCTGGGTTTTGACATCATGCGCTGAATCATTTTGTTATGATCCGCTTCTTGACTTATTTCATGCTGAAGCTAAATATTCACATACCCTGCTTCACAATGGAAAGCGTTCACACATATAACATTTTTTTCTCAGAATTTCCATTGGGAACATTAAGCCGTGTAACACAAATGTTTCAAATATGTCTGATTTCCACTAGCACACACAACTAATTTTATACATTATAACAACCATGCCTAAATGGAGTGATAACACGTCCTAAGGCATAGATATCTCAGAGCTACATATTTAAGTAATCATATCGTTATAACTGTTTACTATGATTATGAATGCTGACAACAAAGATATTCTTTATGTATCGATCATTCTCTTTGTATTAACCTTACGTCACAAAATATGTGGGTTTACATATTTATATTTGTACTGGATGTGAATAGTGTCAGGATGACAAACCTCTTGTATTTCTAGCATTCTTGCATGAAAAGCATACCGAAAATTCTCATGAACTATAGAAACGACATAGGAAAGATAATAGGCCTACCCTAAATGGATGTTAATAAACCAAGCTCTTCAGCGAAAACAATGAACTGCGTGAAATCGACCAATAATCGCATCTGACGGATAAATACAAAGTGAATGGCATTGTAGATTATAATTAGAAGCGAGAGAAACAATTCAGAATTGGTACAGTACGGAAACTAAAATTTCTGTACTAACAAAACATATACTACGTCCACTAATTATGAGATTCAAATTATTTCATGTTCCTAGGATAGTGTGTAAGTAGGCTGTTTAGGTTTTTTATTGGTAACGCCACCTCTGTATGAAAATCAGTGGCTGTGCTGTGTGCAGTCAGTGGCTGGTTGGCATTGTTGTAATACTCGCCACTGTAGTTTTGGGCAGCTGGATGTTAACAGCGCGTAGCGTTGCGCAGTTGGAGGTGAGCGGCCAGCAGTGGTAGATATGGGGAGAGAAATGGCGGAGTTTTGAAATTTGTAAGACTGAATGTCATGAACTGCTATATATATTATGACTTTTGAACACTAGTAAGGTAAATACATTGTTTGTTCTCTATCAATATCTTTCATTTGCTAATTATGCCTATCAGTAGTTAGTGCCTTAAGTAGTTTGAATCTTTTATTTAGCTGGCAGTAGTCGCGCTCGCTGTATTGCAGTCGTTCGAGTAACGAAGATTTTTGTGAGGTAAGTGATTTGTGAAACGTATAGGTTAATTTCGTCAGGTCCATTCTCTGACTTTAAGTCAGATTGCGTTGCGCTAAAACAATGTTGTGTGTCAGTTTATGCACAATCATGTATAATTGGTCGTAGGGGACGTTACATAAGTGCAAGTATGAGACTGTGTCTTATTCACCTGGTTTATTTTCTTATATTTGTCATATAACTAAAAATCTGTATGTGTCAAGGGCGGAAATGTTGAATAGAGCCTTAACACCATAACGTTATCAAAAAAGGAAAGAAAAAATAGCAGCATCACTTAAAATTGAATGCAGCTGCGAAAAATTTTTGGCTTTCAGTGTCAAATGCACCGAAAGCAAAGAACAGGGATAACCGGTAGATAAATAAAACGGTAGTGGTGTTTGCAGTCGCTCGAGTTTCGTCTCCTTGCTGCGAGGAGCCACAGAAAGGATGTAACCTCTGAGTCTCGGGAGAAGAGAAGCCGTGGATGTGTGTCGTTCCGGGCAGCGTGATGGACGTCCTCTGTAGCGGCAGGTGCTGAATAAATACTGGCCAGATAGCCGCAGGTGGACCCGGGGGTCGGGTGACGTCACACACAGTTCCGGGCCTCAGCTCCTCTCACGCTCCTATTTTCATAGGAGACAAGACGGGCTAACGGGGCGGAAGGAGCCCAGGACAAAGAAAACAAGGCTGCAAAGAGAGTGGAGCTCGAATATGGCTCGGCTCGACGGCTCCCCAGTTCTTTCCACATAGGCCGTCTTGTGGGAACCGCTGAGGAGCCTGTGTCCTTTAGACAGCATAAACATCATTTGCCTTACTTAGTAGATTATCAACCCTATTTAACCTAAGTGGTCAGAGCGACAGCATGTCAATCCTAAGGGCCCGGGTTCGATTCCAAGCTGGCTCGGAGATTTTCTCCGCTCAGGGACTGGGTGTTGTGTTGTCCTAATCATCATCGTTTCATCCCCATCGACGAGCCAATCGCCGAAGTGGCGTCAAATCGAAAGACTTGCACTCGGCGAAAGGTCTACCTGACGGGAGGCCCTCGTCACACGACGTTTACATTTTAACCATATTTAGCGCTGGTATAAATACAAGTGTGAAGGCTCTCTTCGTATCAGCATGAAAATTCGTATCCATTTCTCTGATCACTATCATTGATAGACGGATATAACCGTCAGTTGAGTTGTATTGATTTTCTCAGTAGTACGCAACGAGGGGTCACCATTAGGTCTACATCTGTTCTTCACAAGTAACGTCATTAGGTGTGACGGAGAGTACCGTATTTGCGTGTAACTGTCAATTGCCCCTTTCTCTAATTCACTCGCAAACGTTGCGCAGGAAGTCTCCTTGAGAGCTCTGATATGAAAAAGTTTGCTGAAATAATGCCTCCTAAAATTTGTAATTGAAAACTCTTAAAGATTTTTGGATAAAACAAACGTTATTAATGTTTTACATCCTTTTTCCTCACGCCTAAAAATTTATTTCTCCACTGGATCGCTATGGCGACGAAGAAATTTCACCCAACTTCAGATGAGGTTTTTGGTACAGTCACTGTGGAATGTTTGACTTTGTTGACGGAGTCACAACCTCGCTTCTGCTAGGACCGCATTATTAGCATCAATGTGAAGTCCTCGTAGGTGATATTAAAGTTTTGGAAACTGATGAAAATCGGCTGAGACCAAGTTGGGACTTCATGGAGGATGACCCAAGGTATCGGATTGTTTCAAATATCGTTTGTGATCGGGAATTATCACGATAAAAGACAGCGTACTTCATTTGTGGACGAACTTCCAGAATTTCAAACTGGATTACAGTAAGTTCTGCTTCACGTACCGACGTAGTAACATTACACTCCGCTACGATTTGGAGTCCTCTAGCGGCAGAAAGTCGTCGAGTAATATGAATCACATGTGATACCTCAACCGATGTTGAGAACAATAAAAAATTCAGCAAGCCTTCGTAGTTATATGATAATGGTCTTCGCCACCACATGTCTGTAGTGAGAAGCAATGTACTGTTTTACTCTTCTAGGAACGAACGACCTAGGAATATTGACAACAAACCAGACTGAGATATAATCTTAATTTTCTTATTTTATTAGTGAGGGAGGGGGAGGGGAAGGGTGAGGAGGGTTGGCAGGCGGAGGTGAGTGAAGGGGCCACGAGGAGTCCTTCTATTTTATGACAAAATCATTTTCATTCCTAACTTCAACAAAAAACGTGTCGATGCGAAGTGAAATTAAAAAAATAGAGTAGTTACTAGTGCTTAGTTTTTATGAGTAATTGTAATCGTCAGTTAGAGCATTATGACCAACGACCTACCATCGATACAAAACCGTCCAGGTGATAGCAGCGTCGCCTGGTGAGGTATGACTGCTATTCAAATGCAAGGTGCATATCGGTTGAGTGAGAATGCTATCCGTGTGCAAAATAGGGAAGCGGCCCGGTCTGTCTCAGTCTGGCCAAGGGCAGGTTGTGTTCACCCACACGCTGGACACGAGTATTTCTGAAACTGCATAATTTTTCGGGTGTTCAAGGAGTGCTGTTCAAAACGTGGCAAAATAAAGGTGCAAACCACTTCCCAATGTCGTGGGGTTGGGCGACCATCCCTCATTACAGATGTCGGACGTCGTAGGCTGGACTTACTGGTAAAACAGGATGGGTGGCCAACTGTGACGGAACTAACATCAGACTCAATGCTAGCTAGAGTACACGTAGCCGACGACCCACGCATGTGCCAATGTTAACATCACGACATCGGCAACTACGACTGAAATGGGCATACAGATCGTTTCATGGTGTGAAGAAAACCTGATACTTTTCCATCATGCTGATGAGAGTGCGCTAATCCGTCGTCTCCAGGGGAACATCTCCTTGACAACCGTACTGCGTGACGGAGACAAGCTGGCGGCGTCTCCATTATGCTCTGGGGAATGTTCACGTCGGTATACATGGATCCGATGGAGCTCGTGCAAGGCAGCATGACAGCAAATGAGTATCGTTCCTTCATGATTGTCACGTTTGCCGACGGCAGTAGTAAATTTCAAATAACGAATGTGTAATGCCACAAGGCCAGGAGTGTGATAAAGGGATTCGTGGAATACAGTGGCGAGTTGCAATTGATGTACTGACTACCAATTCACCAGATCTTAACCTGATCGAACACATCTGCAGTGTGATCGAACTTGGCGTCAGAGCTTATCGCACCCTCCCCAGAGATTACTAGAATTAGATGATTTGTGTGTGCACATGGAGGACTAAGTTTCTGCAACAACCTACAAAGATTTCATTTGTTCCATAAAACGACTCGTCGCCGCTGTTATCCATACCAAAGGGAGACTTACTGGCTATTAGGACGTCGTTGTTGTTGTGGTTTTCAGTTCAGGGACTTGTTTGATGCAACTCTCCATGCTACTCTATTCTGTGCAAGCTTCTTTATTTCCAAGTACCTACTGAAACCTACACCCTTCTGAATCTGCCTAGTATATTCATCTCTAGGACTCCCTCTACGATTTGTACCCTGGACGTTACCCTCCAATACTAAATTGGTGATCCCTTGATGCCTCAGAACGTGTCGTGCCAACCGAGCCCTTTTTCTAGTAAAGTTGCCCACAAATAGCTCTTCTCCCCAATTCTATTCAGTAGCTCCTCAATAGTTATGAGCTTTACCCGTCGAATCTTCTACATACTTCTCTAGCACCACATGGTGAATGCTTCTATTCTCTTCTTGTCTAAACTAATTATCGTCCATGTTTCAGTTCCATACATGGCTATACTCAGTAAAAATACTTTGAGAAAAGATTGCCTGACACTTAAATCTATACTCGTTGTTAACAAATTTCTCTTCTTCAGAAACGTTTGCTTCCCATTTCCTGTCTAAATTTTACATCCTCTCTACTTGGACCATCATCAATTATTTTGCTACCCAAATAGCAAAATTCATCAATTACCTTAAGTGTCACATTTCCAAATCTAGTACTCTCAGCATCACCTGATTTATTTTGGCTACATTACATGAGGCTGTATAGATGGAAGAAGCCTGGAGATACTGACAGATTTCAGATAGATTATATAATGGTAAGACAGAGATTTAGGAACCAGGTTTTAAATTGTAAGACATTTCAAGGGCAGATGTGGACTCTGACCACAATCTATTGGTTATAACCTGTAGATTAAAACTAAAGAAACTGCAAAAAGGTGGGAATTTAAGGAGATGGGACCTGGATAAACTGAAAGAACCAGAGGTTGTACAGAGTTTCAGGGAGAGCATAAGGGAGCAATTGATAGAAATGGCTAAGCAGGGATGGCTAGAGGACAAATGTAAGGATGTAGAGGCTTATCTCACTAGGGGTAAGATAGATACTGCCTACAGGAAAATTAAAGAGACCTATGGAGATAAGAGAACCACTTGTATGAACACCAAGAGCTCATATGGAAACCCAGTTCTAAGCAAAGAAGGGAAAGCAGAAAGGTGGAAGGAGTATATAGAGGGTCTATACTAGGGCGATGTACTTCAGGACAATATTATGGAAATGGAAGAGGATGTAGATGAAGATGAAATGGGAGATACGATACTGCGTGAAGAGTTTGACAGAGCACTGAAAGACCTGAGTCGAAACAAGGCCACGGGAGTACAGAACACTCCATTAGAACTACTGATTGCCTTCGGAGAGCCGCTCCAGACAAAACTCTACCATCTGGTGAGCAAGATGTATGAAACAGGCGAAATACCCTCAGACTTCAAGAAAAATATCATAATTCCAATCCCAAAGAAATCAGGTGTTGACAGATGTGAAAATTACCGAACTATCAGTTTAATAAGTCACAGCTGCAAAATACTTACGCGAATTCTTTACAGACGAATGGAAAAACTAGTATAAGCCGACCTCGGGGAAGATCAGTTTGGATTCCATAGAAATGTTGGAACACGTGAGGCAATACTTTCCCTACGACGTATCTTAGAAGCTAGATTAAGAAAGGGCAAACCTACGTTTCTACCATCTGTAGATTTAGAGAAAGCTTTTGACAATGTTGATTGGAGTACTCTCTTTCAAATTCTCAAGGTAGCAGGGGTAAAATACAGGGAGCGAAAGGCTATTTACAATTTGTACAGAAACCAAATGGCAGTTATAAGAGTCTAGGAACATGAAAGGGAAGCAGTGGTTGGGAAGGGAGTGAGATGGGGTTGTAGCCTCTCCCCAACGTTATTCAATCTGTATATTGAGCAAGCAGTGAAGGAAACAAAAGAAAAATTCGGTGTAGGTATTAAAATCCATGGAGAAGAAATAAAAATGTTGAGGTTCGAAGATGACATCGTAATTCTGTCACAGACAGCAAAGGACTTGGAAGAGCAGTTGAACGGAATGGATAGTGTCTTGAAAGCAGGACATAAGATGAACATCAACAATAGCAAAACGAGGATAATGGAATGTAGTCGAATAAAGTCCGGTGGTGCTGAGGGAATTAGATTAGGAAATGAGACACTTAAAGTAGTAAAGGAGTTTTGCTATTTGGGGAGCAAAATAACTGATGATGGTCGAAGTAGAGAGGATATAAAATGTAGACTAGCAATGGCAAGGAAAGCGTTTCGGAAGAAGAGAAATTTGTTAACATCGAGTATAGATTTAAGTGTCAGGAAGTCGTTTCTGAAAGTATTTGTATGGAGTGTAGCCATGTATGGAAATGAAACATGGACGATAACTAGTTTGGACAAGAAGAGAACAGAAGCTTTCGAAATGTGGTGCTACAGAAGAATGTTGAAGATTAGATGGGTAGATCACATAACTAATGAGGAAGTATTGAATAGAATTGGGGAGAAGAGGAGTTTGTGGCACAACTTGACTAGAAGAAGAGATCGGTTGGTAGGACATGTTCTTAGGCATCAAGGGATCACCAATTTAGTATTAGAGGGCAGCGTTGAGGGTAAAAATCGTAGAGGGAGACCAAAAGATGACTAAACTAAGGAGATTCAGAAGGATGTAGGTTGCAGTAGGTACTGGGAGATGAAGAAGCTTGCACAAGATAGAGTAGCATGGAGAGCTGCATCAAACCAGTCTCATGACTGAAGACCACAACAACACATTATCTTCGGACTGTTTTTTTGACGTTCATCTTATATCCTCCTTTCAAGACACTGTCCTTTCCCTTCAACTACTCTACCAGGTCCTTCGATGTCTGTGACACAATTCCAATGTCATCGGCAGACCTGGATTTTAAGTCCTACTACGAATTTATCTTTTGTTTCCCTTACTGCTTGTCAATTTACAGATTGAATAACATCAGGGATAGTCTACAACCCTGTCAGTCCCTTCACAAGCGCTGCTTCTCTTTTATGCCCCTCTATTCTTATAATGGCCATCTGGATTTTTTAACAAATTGTAAGTAGCCTTCCGCTCCCTCTATTTTACCCCTGCCACCTTCAGAATTTGGAAGAGAGTATTCCAGTCGACATTGTCAAAAGGTTCCCCTAAGTCTACAAATGCTAGAATCCTAGGTTTTCCTTTCCATAATCTATCTTCTAAGATAAGTCGTAGGAGCAGTATTGCTTCAAGTGTTCCAACGTTTCTATGGAATCCAAAATTATCTTCCCCAAGGTTGGCTTTTACCAGTTTTTCCATTCGGTCTGCAAAATATTCATGTCCGTACTTTGAAGCCGTGACTCATTAAACTGATAGTTCGATAATTTTCACATCTGACAACACCTGCTTTCTTTGGGATTGAAAATATTACATTCTGCTTGAAGTCTGAGGGTTTTTCGCCTATCTCATGCATCTTGCTCACCAGATGGTAGAGTTTTGTCAAGACTGGTTCTCCCAAGTCTATCAGTAGTTCTAATTTAAAGTTGTTTGCTTCGGGGCCTTGTTTCGATTTAGATCTTTCAGTTCTCTGTCAAACTCTTCACTCAGATCATATCTCCCATTTCATCTTCATGTACGTCCTCCTTCATTTTAATAATATTGCCCTCAAGTACATCGCCCTAGTGCAGAAGCTCTATACACTCTTTCCAGCTATATGCTTTCCCTTCTTTTATATCTGAGCTCTTGATATTCATGCAAGTGGTTATGTATTCTCCAAAAGTCTCTTTAATTTTCCTGCAGGCAGTATTTATCTTACCCCTAGTGACATATGCCTCTACATCCTTGTAACGCCGGAAATGCATATCCCCCTATTTCGTTCTATTGTGCTATAAATTTCTTCCTTTTTTTGTTACCTGAAGATATGACATTTCTGGGTCTATATATATTGTAATTGTTTTACTATATATATATATATATATATATATATATATATATATATATATATATATATATATGCATTTATGTCGATGTATAATTGGTCTGTTTTGTAAATGTAAATAATATTTGTATTTTTGCGCTGGGTCTGGCCTAGGGAAAACTATGCTATCGAACGATTACATCGACAGTTCGTGTCGAGAACCAAAGTGTTTAGGATCTTTGGTTGTGTTAACTCTAAGTATAGCAACTTAGCATGAACCTTCATTGATCATTGCCTCAATTGCATTACCAAGCAGGGTCCCTTCCTTTTCCGGAATGAACCCGAGTGTCGTTAAAATTCAACGGCCAGCATTAATGTAATATCATTTCATTTCACTGTTTAATTCCAAAGTTAAGTTAAAGTATTCATAGCTGGCTACCATAACCGATCAGAGTTATATTTAGATTACACGTTCCACATCATTACGAAGTGTCGTATTCATGATCTATGGAACAAGTATTAATCTAATCTAATCTAATCTCTAATCAATTTAGGAGTGCGAGTTTTGTTACCATGTTTTAGCTTACCTGTGACTGCAGCTTAGCTTGGTACTTACTAAATTTTACTATTGTTAATTGTTCAAAATCATTTAATTCAAGTTCCAAGTTAAATCTCTTAGTTCAAAATTGCGTAGATTCAAGTTGCTTTTGAGATGATTGTTGAGGTAGCCCAAGACTAACCTCATTTTATTTAATTTCGTAGTGCTCCAGAAACAAAGAACAAAGTTCACTATTAATTTCAGTCACTAAATTAACTTTTAATTTTCCGGCTTTGTTAATTCTTTTGTTAAATTATGTCAGAGTGTAGCGAAATTTATTACTTCTGACAAACATTCAGTTTTCTCACAACACAGGTCAACCTCCAGTTGCCACGCTTTTAGTGCTAGTTATATGTGCGATAACATTTGTTTTTCAGTTATTGTAGTAGTTGTCCATGGGACTGGCGACCGTAATTTTCTCCAAATCTTAAATATCTAATTAACGCCAGTTAATTATTAACGTAACGACTGCACATTTAATTTCTTTATTAACTTCACCCTTTTTCAAAATTAATTTCCACCTATTTCAATTGCATTTTTCCTTCCATTTAGATTTAACTCTTTCCTCCCTCTTTACCGACAGATTAACTTCGGTAACGATTGCTTTTCCCGAATTTCCATTAGGTACACGCGGTTTAATTTTTCACTTTCATTAAGGTCGATGAGTGAGGGAGAGGTTACATCCTTACTTTTGTCCTCTCCTTACATCCCTTCTTAGCCATTTTGCACTTCCTGCCGATCTCATTTTTGAGACGTTTCTATTCCTTTTTGCCTACTTCGTTTACTGTATATTTATATTTTCTTCTTTCAACCATGAAGTTCAATATCCCTTTTGTTACCAAAGGATTTCTGCTAGACCTCGTCTCTTTACCTACTTAATCCTCTGCTGCCTTCACTATTTCTTCTGTCAGAGCTATCCATTAGTCTTCTACTCCTTTTATTTACCCCGTTCTTGTCAATTGTTCCCTAATACTCTCTCTAAAATTCTCTAAACCTCTGATTCTTTCATTTTATCCAGGTCCCATCTCCTTACAATCCCACGTTTGTACAGTTTCTTCAGTTTTAACCTACTGTTCTTAACCTATACATTGTGGTCAGAGTCCACATGTGCCCTAGGAAATGTCTTACAACTTGAAACCTGGTTCCTAATTCTCTGTCTTACCATTATCTAATCTATCTGAATCCTTCCAGTATCTCCAGGCCTCTTCGACGTATAGAACATTCTTTCATGGTTCTTGAACCAGGTGTCAGCTGTGGTTAAGTTATGCTCTCTGCAATATTGTACCAGGTGGCATCCTGTTTCACTCTTTACTCCAATTCCATATTCAGTTACTACTTTTCCTTCTCTTCCTTTTCCTACTTCCGAATTCCAGTCCCCGTTGACTATTAAACTGTCGTCTTCTTTCACTATCTGATTAATTTCTTTTATCTCATCATATACTTATTCCATCTATTCTTCATCTGCGGAGGTAGTTGGCACATAAACGTTTACTACTGTGGCAGGCATGGCCTTAATGTCTATCTTGGCTACAATGATGCTTTCACTATGCTGTCTAAATTAGCTTACCCGTGCTCCTATTTTTTATTCAATATTTAACCCACTCCTACAATACCTCTCCTAGGTTTTGTATTTATAACCCCGTATTCAGCTGACCAGAATTCGTCTTCGTCCTGCCACCGAACTTCACAAATCCCCACTATATATAACTTTAACCTATCCACTTTCCTTTTTAAATTTTCTAACCTTTCTGTCCGACTAAGAAATCTGACTGTCCACCCCCGACCGTTAGAACGCCAGTTTTGTTTCTCCTGATAACGACATTATCCTGAGTAGTTCCCGCCCAGAGATCCGAATGGGGGACTATTTTACCTATGGAATAATTTATCAAAGTGAACCCCATCTTCATTTAACCATACAGTAAAGCTGCATACCCTCGGGAAAAATTACGACTGTAGTTTCCCCTTGCTTTTAGCCGTTCGCAGTACCTGCACAGCATCTACATCTACATCTACATGACTACTCTGCAATTCACATTTAAGTGCTTGGCAGAGGGTTCATCGAACCACAATCATACTCTCTCTCTACTATTCCACTCCCGAACAGCGAGCGGGAAAAACGAACACCTAAACCTTTCTGTTCGAGCTCTGATTTCTCTTATTTAATTTTGATGATCATTCCTACCTATCTAGGTTGGGCTCAACAAAATAGTTTCGCATTCGGAAGAGAAAGTTGGTGACTGAAATTTCGTAAAAAGGTCTCGCCGAGACGAAAAACGTCTATGCTGTAATGACTTCCATCCCAACTCGTGTATCATATCTGCCACACTCTCTCCCCTATAACGTGATAATACAAAACGAGCTGCCCTTTTTTGCACCCTTTCGATGTCCTCCGTCAATCCCACCTGGTAAGGATCCCACACCGCGCAGCAATATTCTAACAGAGGACGAACGAGTGTAGTGTAAGCTGTCTCTTTAGTGGACTTGTTGCATCTTCTAAGTGTCCTGTCAATGAAACGCAACCTTTGGCTCGCCTTCCCGACAATATTATCTATGTGGTCCTTCCAACTGAAGTTGTTCGTAATTTTAACACCCAGGTACTTAGTTGAATTGACAGCCTTGAGAATTGTACTATTTATCGAGTAATCGAATTCCAACGGATTTCTTTTGGAACTCATGTGGATCATCTCACACTTTTCGTTATTTAGCGTCAACTGCTACCTGACACACCAACAGCAATCTTTTCTAAATCGCTTTGCAACTGATACTGGTCTTCGGATGACCTTACTAGACGGTAAATTACAGCATCATCTGCGAACAGTCTAAGAGAACTGCTCAGATTGTCACCCAGGTCATTTATATAGATCAGGAACAGTAGAGGTCCCAGGACGCTTCCCTGGGGAACACCTGATATCACTTCAGTTTTACTCGATGATTTGCCGTCTATTACTACGAACTGAGACCTTCCTGACAGGAAATCACGAATCCAGTCACACAACTGAGACGATACCCCATAGCTCCGCAGCTTGATTAGAAGTCGCTTGTGAGAAACGGTGTCAAAAGCTTTCCGGAAATCTAGAAATACGGAATCAACTTGAGATCCCCTGTCGATAGCGGCCATTACTTCGTGCGAATAAAGAGCTAGCTGCGTTGCACAAGAGCGATGTTTTCTGAAGCCATGCTGATTACGTGTCAATAGATCGTTCCCTTCGAGGTGATTCATAATGTTTGAATACAGTATATGCTCCAAAACCCTACTGCAAACCGACGTCAATGATATAGGTCTGTAGTTAAATGGATTACTCCTATTACCCTTCTTGAACACTGGTGCGACCTGCGCAGTTTTCCAATGTGTAGGTACAGATCTATCGGTGAGCGAGCGGTTGTATATGAGTGCTAAGTAGGGAGCTATAGTATCAGCGTAATCTGAAAGGAACCTAATCGGTATACAATCTGGACCTGAAGACTTGCCCGTATCAAGCGATTTGAGTTGCTTCGCAACCCCTAAGGTATCTACTTCTAAGAGACTAATGCTAGCAGATGTTCGTGTTTCAAATTCTGGAATATTCCATTCGTCTTCCCTGGTGAAGGAATTTCGCAAAACTGCGTTCAATAACTCCGCTTTAGCGGCACAGTCGTCGATAACAGTACCATCGGCACTGCGCAGCGAAGGTATTGACAGCGTCTTGCCGCTTGTGTACTTTACATACGACCAGAATTTCTTCGGATTTTCTACCAAATTTCGAGACAATGTTTCGTTGTGGAACCTATTAAAGGCATCTCGCATCGAAGTACGTGCCAAATAGCGCGTGTCTGTAAATTTTAGCCCATATTCGGGATTTCGCGTTCTTCTGAACTTCGCATGCTTTTTCCGTTGCCTCTGCAACAGCGTTCGGACCTTTTTTGTGTACCACGGGGGATCCGTTCCATCTCTTACCAATTTATGAGGTGTGAATATCTCAATTGCTGTTGCTACTATATCTTTGAATTTGAGCCACATCTCGTCTACATTCGCATAGTCAGTTCGGAAGGAATGGAAATTGTCTTTTAGGAAGGCTTCTAGTGGCACTTTATCCGCTTTTTTAAATAATATTATTTTGCGTTTTTTTCTGATGGATTTGGAAGAAATGGTATTGAGCCTAGCTACAATGACCTTGTGGTCAATAATCCCTGTATCAGTTATGATGCTCTCTATCAGCTCTGGATTGTTTGTGGCTAAGAGGTCAAGTGTGTTTTCGCAACCATTTACAATTCGCGTGGGTTCGTGGACTAACTGTTCGAAATAATTTTCGGAGAAAGCATTTAGGACAATCTCGGAAGACGTTTTCTGCCTACCACCGGTTTTGAACAAGTATTTTTGCCAACATACCGAGGGTAGGTTGAAGTCCCCACCAAATATAACCGTATGAGTGGGGTATTTATTTGTTACGAGACTCAAACTTTCTCTGAACTGTTCCGCAACTGTATCATCGGAGTCTGGGGGTCGGTAGAAGGAGCCAATTATTAACTTAATTCGGCTGTTAAGTATAACCTCCACCCACACCAATTCGAACTGAGTATCTACTTCGACTTCACTACAAGATAAACCACTACTGACAGACACAAACACTCCACCACCAATTCTGCCTAATCTATCTTTCCTGAACACCGTCTGAGACTTCGTAAAAATTTCTGCAGAACTTATTTCAAGCTTTAGCCAGCTTTCTGTACCTATAACGATATCAGCTTCTGTGCTTTCTATTAGCGCTTGAAGCTCAAGGACTTTTCCAGCGCAACTACAACAATTTACAACTATAATTCCGACTGTTCCTTGATCCAAGCACGTCCTGTAATTGCCAAGGCCGTTTTCATTAATGTTACAATGCCATATCAGTCAATCATCCACACTGTGGCCCCTGTAACTACTGGAAAGGCTGCCCCTCTTTAGTATCGCCAAGATTGTCTGGCCTCTCAACAGACACCCCTCCGTTGTGGTTGCACCTACGGTACGGCTACCTGTATTGCTCAGGGACCCAAGCTTCCCCACCACCAGCAAGGTCCATGGTTCATGGAGAGATATGGGGTCATAATTTTCAGTCTGTAGTAATTTGCACTGTTCCCTAGCTATATTTTCAAACGTGTAAAAGCAGAAACTGCCCTTCTGGAGTTGCTTTTGAAACTAGGAGCGTGTCTCGAATTAGGAGCAGAGTTCTGGTACTGGGTAACTATTCTGAATTACTTTCATCTAACGCCGCCCAAGTGTCCTCTGGTCATGTACTTACTTTTTATTACAGATATTTTGTTTCCAATTGGGAAATTCTCCAGGTGCAGACGAAGGTTCAGGCAATATTGATCACAAAATGTGGCGAACTCCAGTATATCTCTGTTATTGCAATTTAAGCATTTCCCCGGAATCATCGTCTGAAGGAATTTACTTCAGTCTTGATTGTTCTGACATCTGTCGTCGAGCAGATTTCCTACCTGATACAAGAGACGTAAGGCTATATTTCTTATTAAATCATTTATCATTCTATTCCATCTTCAAACATTCTACAATGTAATTGATCTCATTACACAGAAATACAGTAAATGCTGCACATAAGCACAAATAGACAGAAAATACATCGTCATTTTATACAAAGAATATCAACTTTCGTACGTTATTAAAATATTTGTAGGTCAGAACTACAAGACTTTGAAATTCTCACAAATAAGGGAAACAGTAAATAAGGTAATATTTATAGTGTGTATAAGACTACTGTGGTGTACATAAAGCCTTATCTTTCAACCACATCTTTCTAATAACTTAAAAAGCAGAGTGGTATCAGGACTGTTCGATATGAACTTCCAGCTTGCTAGAATAGTTGTGGGTCTGAAACTGCTTTCTGTTAATCAGTACAACAACAAAAAAAAAACAGTCCGAAGGTGCAAATTTAAATTTTTTTATTCACTCGATGACTAGTTTCCGGCCGAGATCCATTTTCAAATAATTGTAACATGTTCATAAATGAAGTTTCCAAAAATTAAAAACATGTCAAGCATGTGGAAACGATCTGTATGCTCTGCAACGGTTCGTTTGCATATTTTTTACCTGTTTTTGCGTTTTTTAAAATATCATTTTTGGTTATGTTACGATGATACGAAAACGGGCCCCGTCTCGAAAGTAGTCATCGAGTGAGTAAAACAACGAGGAATTTGAAGCTTTGGCCTGCTTTTTCCCCGTACTGCAATATTGTGAACTCTTGTCAGTACTCGAACCTCGTGTCCCTTCCAAAACCTTTCAAATCAAAACTCTATGTAGCTGCATCGAATCATTTAGGATCGGAAAGCTGTTCTATCTCCTAACGAGAAGCTTATTCAGATTTAACCCGAAACACTTTCAGATGACTTTGGACTTGCAGCAGCATTCCAGAAACGTTTCAGCAGTCTTTTTATGTAAAGTGTGTTGCTGTTAGTGGCCAGAAACCACTGAGTGATTACTTTCTTCACTAATTTTTTGGCAGAAGAAATACGAAGTGCATAATTATATCAACGAAGTATCCACACCCGATAATGTTTGCGATCTTATTGTATTGGAGGAGTGTGTTGCATGTTAAGAGTTTCCGCTGGTTGTATATTCATCTTTGGCTGCATACGTACAATACTTTCATGTGTTAGCAATTGGAGGGGATGTACTGGCAAGCGCAAGTCGTTTAAATTAGGTTGCGTCGGTGGTGAAATGGCCAGTGGAGTATTTTTTGTTGCATTGGCACTATAAAACAAGGAAAGCTGTGTTCAAACAATAGACTGGTTTGAACACCGCATTGTTTTACGAGGCATAGTGTACAGCCAGTTTGAGGGGGATCTACAAATCAACATATACTCCGAAACTCGGCGCAGTTTGAGTTGGCACCTTGTTACAGATGTCAGAAGGGACAAGTAACAGAAAAAAAGTCGAAATACCAACGGGGGATCAAACCTTCAGCATCGTAATTTGTAACTGAGCGGCTGACGCATGTTTTAGAACTGATAATTTATTTGTTATTTGTCAACAGAAACTGTACTAAGGAGAGGAAACTAACACTGGTTATAGAATTATGTACAAAAACTAAACATAGAAACTAAGGTGACGCTTTACAGTATTATCTATTTAAGTTACGTTTAATTTAACCGAGACGAAATTTACTCCAATGATCTGTTTATTCAAAGAGTTGTCTACACAGGAATTTAGGCAAGTATTGCTGACCTCTGCTTACCACTAAATCTAGTGATTCTTTCCCTTTTCTTGTCAGTGCAGTTAATATTATCAGTTTCAATCAGTCCTGTTAGTTCACTTTTTCAGTTTACTCAGAAGAGCCAGCCTAAGTGTAATCTAACGGGAGACATGTTTGTTAATTATAAAGAAACTTTACAATTATAATAACTTGTGACGCTCCTCGACGTAAGTCTTTCTCATTTGTTCTGACGAAAATATGTCACAATGTCAATGCGATTTCAGGTGAAGACAGAGTGAGAAAATTATTTCATTAGCTATTCATCCACGCTAATTTATAATTCCACAGCTAACTCAGTGTAATGTTCATTACACACAATCATACTCAGTCGCCGTTGTTTTATTTGATGGATCTCAGGTAATACACCTTATTCACTGAAGCGAAAAGCGCCAAAGAAACTGGTATAGGAATAGGTATTCAAATACAAAGATTAAACAGGCAGATTACGGCGGTGCGTTTGGAAACACCTACATATTACAACAAGTGTCTGCGCAGTTGATAGATCGGTTACTCCTGCTACAGTGGCAGGTTATCAAGATTTAAGTGAGCTTGAACGTGGTGTTATAGACGTTGCACGAGCGATGGGACGCAGCACCTCCTGAGTAGCGATGAACTGGGCATTTCCCCATACGACCATTTCATGAGTGTACCATGAATATCCGGAATCGGGTACAACATCAAGTCTCCGACATCACTGCTGCCGGAAAAAGATATTGACAGCACGGGAGCAACGACGATCAAAGAAATCGTTCAGCGTGACAGAAGTATATCCCTTCCGAAAATTGATACAGATTTCAATCCTGGGCCATCAAAAAGTCTCAGCGTGCGAACCATCCAATGAAATATCATCTATATGGACTTTCGGAGCCGAAGGCCCACTCGTCTACCCTTGATGACTGCACGACACAAAACTTACGCCTCGCCTGGGCCCGTTAACACCGACATTGGACTGTTGATAACTGGAAACCTGGTCGGACGAGTCTCGTTTCAAATTGAATCGAGCGGGTGAACGTTTGAGGGTATGGAGACAACCTCACAAATCCATGGACCCTGCACGTCAAGCAGGGGCGGTTCAAGCTGGTAGATGCCCTGTAATAGTGTGGGACATGTGCAGGTGGAGTGGTATGGGACCCCAGACACGTCTAGATACGACTCTGATTGGTGACGCTTACGTAAGCATCCTGACCTGTCACCTGCATCACGTCCATTGTGGATTCCGACGGACTTGGGGAATTCCAGCAGGGCAATGTGACACCCACAAGTCCAGAATTGTTACAGAGTGGCTCCAGGAACACTCTTCTGAGTTGAAAACTTCCACTGGCACCCAACTTCGCAAACATGAACATTATTGACCATATCTGGGGTGCCTTGCAATGTGCTGCTCAGAAGTGATCTCCACCCCGTCGTACTCTTACGGTTTTCTGGACAGCACTGCTGGAGTCATGTTGTCAGTTCCCTATAGCACTACTAGAGACAATAGTTGAGTCCACACCACTTCGTGTTGTAGGACTCCTGCTACGTGCCGGGGCCCTACAAGGTATAAGGCATGTGGACAAATTTCTTTGGTTCTTTAGTGTGTTTTCGCTGAAGAAAACGTAAAGAATCTAGAGGTATAAAGAAATTTAATTCTAATACATTCAAAAGCTCGCTGGGCGCATTAGTGCCTCTACGTTGACATAAAGACGTATAGAGTCACTACAGCCGCGTAGCAGGTCCACGACGCGTGTTAGCAAGAGCTCCAACTGCAGGCGACGTGATGTCGCTACATATGCGGTGCGATGGACGGTCACCAAGTGCTGTCACACAGTCACGCCAAGCAGATGCAGTGGTCCAGCTGACGTTTTAACGGTGGAAACCACATTAGGAGGCTGTTAGATTTTTTGGGATTTCTTTTTTTTTTTGGGTGTGAAGAATTAATTAGAATTTAATCGAATTTTGACATCATATAATTCATATTTCGAACAGCTTTAGGGAATTTTTTGAGCAATGTCAGCCAAAAACAATAAGGTTACGGTGTGATGTCTGCTGAAGGTTGTGAGTATAGTTCTCCAGTTACGTGGAATGTAGCCATTCCGATTTTCGTCTGAAATCAAAAACTTATGTTCTAAGAATATGAACCTCAGTGCAGGTGAAAAGGACGAAAATTTAAAATTTAGAGGCATTAGAACAATTTCACGATTTTATCTCTAATTACTCAAAGAAAAAATACTATTAAAATCAAATCATCTCACAAGTTGGTTCATATTATTCGCAATTTTATAATGATTCATACTGTCAATTTTCATAATTTTTCGAGTCTGCACGCAAAAGTCATTTCTAGATAAACGAGTTTGAAAAATAAGTTCTCTGGAAACTAGAAATTCAATGATGTTAACAACAATGTACAATGCTTACCGATTAATCTGCGATTCCAGCACCATGTAGTAATCCTTCTTCTTCCTCATTGTCTTCTTTTTGCCCTTTCAGTGGAGCTTTCCGACCATCCTTCAATTCCAATAAACTACGTCGTTTCTGCCAGCTCACGCGGTTATTGACTATTTGTTCTGCATAATTGAAGCTACTATTCCTACCTCTTTCATGACCTTCACAAGGGATGAATTTCCTTCAGTGAATAAGCCGGCTGCTAAATACGATGCCAATTCAACGACTTTTAGTCCGAAGTGCAGGTGTAAAGTAGCTCATCGCCAACTAGTGGAATTAAAACCTTCATTCGCATTTTGTGTGTGGCTACCTAAACTTCTCTCCAGTAATTCATCTCTAGATAAATCTTCATATTTTGGAAGAAGATTCACTCGGTTCTATGCTCATAAAATCTAAACGAATGCAAAATTTCACTTTGAAATTTTGACTACGTATTCTTTGATAGTTAAGCTTTCTTTTATTTATCGTGTGGTATACACAATTATAAGAGTATACAGTGTAACAAATAATAATGAATATACAGGTACAGAATGAAACGTCCAAAGTGTTAATGTTGAATTATGGACACATTACACAAGTTCTTAAATTTCGAAGTCCAATTCGTTGATCCAGTTGAGTTGTTCAGGTGATGCATGGTGAATGTCATTTATTGATCCCCCGAAGGCTCATTTCGGGCATTCACCAACAATGTGGTTAATTGTTTGCAGTGCAGCTCCACCGTCACAATCTGGAGATGTTGCCCAGCCCTATTTTTGCTTTAGACATCCGCAGTTCACTTGTCCTGTTCGGATAAAGTTGATGGTTTTCCATTGGCGTCAGGGGAGTGTGAAACCTGTAACTCGCATGGAAGACTCTTCAGCCAGATGACTGTTGAGCATTGACGATTCTTCCCACTGACTTCTTCATACTTCGTTGATGTTAAAGTCGGATGCTTCAAGATGTTGTGAAGTTCGCCAAGGTGGTTTTCTTGACTTCGGACATTGATGTTCTGCTATTAATATATCGCTATATACCGGTAGCTGGGGGTTCTTCTGAATGTTTCTCCAGATCTTCAGGAGAGCATCTGATCTTCGTAGAGCACGAGGTTGGATGTTACTTAAAACTGGTAGCCATGCTATTTGAGTGCTACGTATACAGCCTGTGATAAGTCGCATTGTCTGGTTGAATTGCACATCTATCTTGCTGCAGTGAGTACTGTTCATCCAAGTTGGACAACAGTATTCAGCGACAGAGTATGACAGTGCCAAAGCAGTTGATCTTAGGGTTTGTGTGCTGCAGCCCCAGGAGGTTCCAGCAAACTTCTGAATGATATTATTACGGGTCTTCACTTTTGCGGCCACTGGAGAGATGCTGTCGGAAAGTTGGGGACCCATTGAGTGTTTTCCGAGGTACCTGATGTACTGCAGTACCTAAAGGTTTTTTCTCGGAGTTAAACTTCTGGTTTATAGTCAGAGTGTCTGTTCTGTAAGTTGAATGCTGAAGTAATAGTTTTCTGAGGGTTTAGGCGAGGCACCATTTCCTGAAGTATGTATCCAGGATTTACATGTCGGCAGTTGATGTGCTTTCAGCAGTGGTGAAACTGGAGCTGTGGGTTACCAAATAGGTGTCATCAGCATAGCCCTGTATGAGTTTCTTTAAGGTTGTGGCTGGCAGATCATAAATGTATAAGTTGAAAAGGAGGGGGGCTAATACAGATCATTGAGGTAGTCCGTCACTTGCTTTGAAGACGTTGCTTCTATCGTTATCTAAGTAAATCTGGAGAAGTCTGTTGCGTAGCATGTTACTAAGTGGGTTTGTGAGTTTCCGACACTGAATGATGGTCACAAATTTTAAAGGATGACCTTCTCGGCGTACGGTGTCATAAGTGGCGGATAGATCCTAGAAAGCAGGTATGCTTACGCATTACTTCTAATATTGTAAGTAGGCTGTTTAAGTTTTTTTATTGGTAACGCCGCCGCCACGTAGCGCTCTGTATGAAAATCACTGGCTGTACCGTGTGCAGTCGGTGGCTAGTTGGCATTGTTGTAATACTCGTCATTGTAGTGTCGGGCAGCGGCAGCTGGATGCTAACAGCGCGTAGCGTTGTGCAGTTGGAGGTGAGCCGCCAGCAGTGGTGGACGTGGGGAGAGAGATGGCGGAGTTTTGAAATTTGTAAGACTGGATGTCATGAACTGCTATATATATTATGACTATTAAGGCAAATACATAGTTTGTTCTGTATTAAAATCTTTCATTTGTTAACTATGCCGATCAGTAGTTAGTGCCTTCAGTAGTTTGAATCTTTTATTTAGCTGGCAGTAGTGGCGCTCGCTGTATTGCAGTAGCTTGAGTAAGGAAGATTTTTGTGAGGTAAGTGATTTGTGAAAGGTATAGGTTAATGTTAGTCAGGGCCATTCTTTCGTAGGGATTTTTGGAAGTCAGATTGCGTTGCGCTAAAAAAAATATTGTGTGTCAGTTTAAGCACAGTCTTGTAATAATTTTTTCTAAGGGGACGTTTCATATGTCGACCCTTAGCCGAGGATACCTTACTGGAATCTTCTGATTTTTTCTTGTAGTTTGTGTAATTAATGTAGATTTTTTTTATTGCTAGCACGTAATCATAGAGAGAATTTCCTTTGTAGTTGCAGTCTTTCATTGTTGTACAGTAAAACAGTTGTGGCATGCATGTAGATTTGCACCAAGTATTTCGCAGCTGCGCTTGCAATTAACTAGATATTATTTTTAGTGCTATGTTAATGTGTTCTCTTACTTTTGTTCTTCAAATTGTGTTTTTCTGTGTTGTCGTGTGAAAAATTGTGACAATAATGGCGTGTGAAAAACGTAACACTAGGCTCATAAGGAAGGTGAGAAATGACAGTGAAGACGAAAGCAGTGTGTTAGCGTCACCGTGTAATGAATTGACTAACGTTCAAAGTAGTAATTTGGTAATAGCGCATAGGGAAATGGAGCGGGTTGCAAATAATGGTGTAGGCAGTGAAACAATTAGTGAACAGGGAAGCGTTATCGATCGATCGGTCGGCAACAGCTCGCCTCAGGATTCCGAAATGACAGGACACAATCTTGCAAATACTGTAGATTCAGATTTTGCGTCCGCACCGTTTTCTCAAATAAATGAAGACACATTTTCTGCTTTTGAAAATGCGAATATTGCTTGTTCAAATGCACTGCCGAAAAGCACTGAGGAACATGTTTCAGACACCAGTGCACTGTTATTACAGTTAATGCAACAAATGGGACAAAGGCTGCAAAAGTTAGACACAACGCTTGAACAAAATCAGAGACAAACACAGCAACAGTTGGACACAATGGAACATAATCTTCAAAAGTTAGACACAAAGGAACATAATCTTCAAATGTTAGACACGATGGAACCAAATCAGAGACAAACACAGCAACAGTTGGATACAATGGAAGATAATCTTCGGAAGTTAGACAGCACACTTGAACAAACACGTGAAGATTTAACTACCGAATTACATAAAATCGAATCGAAATGTCAAAAAGTCTGTAATGACGTAAAAACACAAATTTGTGAGCATTTCCAACCTATTTTTTCGTGGCATGAAAATGCATTACAGAACCACGAAGCAGCCATTAAAGAACTGCAAACTATTTTTCACGAAAATCATGAGACCTTGCAAGCTAAAACTGACTCAGTTGCATCTACCGATTCGGTTACGTAACTTGCAAAAACTCAAGCGAACTTAAAGGACACAGTAGATACTCTGAAAATTGATTCAAAAAGACACCTGGAGGACATTAGTTCATTATCAGTGAAAGTAGTTGAACTTTCGGATCAGCTAAATAATTTATCTACGAAGGTAGATGATAATCTGAATGACACAAAACCGGTAGTCTTTAATGACACAGAAGAGTTCGAACAAATTAGGAAATTCAAACAAAATCAGAATCAAAATAATACGCAACAAACAAAGAGAAATCCAGGAAGTACAAGATCAGCTAACACAGGTAATACAAGAATTACGTATTTCAGAGGACACTCGCACTCCAATACGGGAAGAGGGACATAAAAATACGGAACTGCCACAAAATAATAACACAGGGCACTTTGGAGATTATGAAAGAAATTGGCAAAGTACACAGAATTTTGAGATGGAACCGCCGAAACGACGTAACAACGACCGACATGCGACCCGCCGACACGATGATTTTGCCTATAAGCTGTTCATTACAAAACATTTAAGAATTCTGGCAACGAAATTCATCCACAAGCGTGGCTTCATCAATTCTCTCATTGTTTTCCTCCCAACTGGTCATTAGAACACAGATTAGAATTTATGTGCGGCTACTTGGAGAATGAACCAGCTGTAAGAATGCGATTGGTCATTCACGATGGCCACAGTGAAGGAGAATTTTACCATGCCTTCCTCTCAGCATATTGGTCTCAAGCCACACAAGACCGAGTAAAACATGCCATCATTGGCATTATTGGTAACGCCGCCACGTAGCGCTCTGTATGAAAATCGCTGGCTGTACCGTGTGCAGTCGGTGGCTGGTTGGCATTGTTGTAATATTCGCCATTGTAGTGACGGGCAGCGGCAGCTGGATGCTAACAGCGTGTAGCGTTGCGCAGTTGGAGGTGAGCCGCCAGCAGTGGTGGACGTGGGGAGAGACATGGCGGAGTTTTGAAATTTGTAAGACTGGATGTCATGAACTGCTATATATATTATGACTATTAAGGTAAATACATAGTTTGTTCTGTATTAAAATCTTTCATTTGCTAACTATGCCTATCAGTAGTTAGTGCCTTCAGTAGTTTGAATCTTTTATTTAGCTGGCAGTAGTGGCGCTCGCTGTATTGCAGTAGCTTGGGTAAGGAAGATTTTTGTGAGGTAAGTGATTTGTGAAACATATAGGTTAATGTTAGTCAGGGCCATTCTTTCGTAGGGATTTTTGGAAGTCAGATTGCGTTGCGCTAAAAAACTATTGTGTGTCATTTTAAGCACATTCGCGTATAATTGTTCAAAGAGGACGTTTCACATAGACCAGTCTTGTATAATTTTTCACAGGGGACGTTTCAATATCCATTTCAGTATGGGTTGTTAATGCTAACACTTGGTCATTACTGCCTCTACCAGGCCTGAATCCACCTTCTTCTGTGAGTATTTGTTTATTAATTTTTTCATAGGTCCTGTTGTAGGTGAGTCGTTCAAGTAGTTGGTAATTAACACTTAACAGGGCTCTAGGGGAGGTAACTTAATAATTTTGTTGGGCCTTTGTTCGCTTTAAGGGTTGCCATTAGCTTGGTTTCCTAGAACAACGGCGGGAGATTTCCTGTGGAGAGAATTTCTGAGAAGAAGTTAGGTATCCATTTGGTAGTTGCTGGTCCACAGTGGTGAGAAATTCAGGGTACATCCCATCGAATCCCGCTGCCTTATCAACTTTCATGTTTCTGATGGCATCTCTTACGTCCTCTTCATTGAACGAACTGGAAAATTTAGAAGAGTTTGGGGCTGCTCTTTTCTTGGCGTTGAGCTGGGTTTTGATTTCCCTTCTTGTCTACTTTTCGAGCCTCCCAGTGTGGTTTCCCCTTTGAACTACGAGTGGCCCGGAAGAAAGAGTACATTACAAGAAACGATTATGTCACAATTTCTGAGTGTTCTGAATTCAACTAATTGATGTTAGTAACGCGTTTGATATAATAAGTTCAGTGTTGTGATCGAGACAAATAGGGGCCTATTGGTGAGACGCAATTGTCTCTACAGAACATAGTACGTAGAACAGAACGTTCTGAGCCAATTCAAAACGAAAATTTTGTTGATTGTAGTAGATCCCAAATAGATTCTGACTCGTGTGAGGTTATGGTGAACATAGCAATTTGCAGTAGGAAGTAGGATATGAGACGACATGTGAACAAAGCTAATATTGATAACATCTGTAGAAATAATTATTGGCACGCTCATTGGCTCCAGTTGACGATTATGAATTCTCGATTGGAAGAGAAACATTCCTTCCCAAAAAAAAAGTGGTATCTCATGTACTCCTCTTTGGCATATTCTGAACACATGCAAGGAGCATCTTGTAAATGTGACGTTCTGTCTGAACTGGAAAGTTTCGCCATCAAGAGTTGAGTGTCTGTAGAAGCCACTGACAGTATTTACACCAACTGATATTGCCGACATTGCAACATCGTCTTATCCACTATTTGAAAACAAATAGTTCGTCTGCACTGCGGCCCATGGAAAAGGGAGTCTCACAATAAACTATAGACATACAGTATAAAAGACAAAAAATAAAATAAAATCGAAAGAACAAAAACGTAAAAGGAAAATTAAGTTTCAGCATGACTTGGGAGTTGAAGCTAATGGTAATCAGAACGAAGTTATTTGAAACAAGATTGTGATTTGAAGGTTTTTTACCCTTAGCCTGAATTAAAGGCGAGTAGAGCAGGTACGAAGCAATGAAGACATAAAACATATTTTCTGTACTGTGTCACAGAGGCAACAAACTGTCTTACTAGTTGTTTGAAAGAGGTTTACTCCGAAAACTGATTTAAAAGCGACGAAACATATATTTGTTTAATAAATGACTAAGAACTGGAACAATAAATATCACAGGATTTCAAATTCATCTTTATTCATAAAGCGTTCACAGATGAATAAATACTTTTATTTTTGTAAATCAGTAATTGGTTGAGTAAAGTTTTTTAGTCATTATTCACAAACAATGAATAATAATTTTCATCTCTCTTCGTTATTCGTCGCTGAAATAAAATTTGGCTAACTCTAGTGATAAGGATAGCAAATTCCTTATGTACAGAGTGCTAATTCTTAGCCTCTCTGAAAATGGGAGCAAGCGTGTGATATCCGTACTGTCGTTGACAAGTGTCAGACAGTGAGAGTCTGCATCAAACGTAAGCGGCAGCTACCGCCGACGTTTGGGAATTGTAATCGCGAAGTATACAGGGTGTTACAAAAAGGTACGGCCAGACTTTCAGGAAAGATTCCACACACATAAAGAAAGAAAATATGTTATGTGGACACGTGTCCGGAAACGCTTACTTTCCATGTTAGAGCTCATTTTATTATTCTCTTCAAATCACGTTAATCATGGAATGGAACCACACAGCAACAGAACGTTCCAGGGTGACTTCAAATACTTTGCTACAGGAAATGTTCAAAATGTCCTCCGTGAGCGAGGATATATGCATCCACCCTCCGTCTCATGGAATCCCTGATTCGCTGATGCAGCCCTGGAGAATGGCGTATTGTATCACAGCCGTCCACAATACGAGCACGAAGAGTCTCTACATTTGGTACCGGGGTGGCGTAGACAAGTGCTTTCAAATGCCCCCATAAATGAAAGTCAAGAGGGTTGGGGTCAGGAGAACGTGGAGCCGATGGAATTGGTCCGCCTCTACCAATCCATCGGTCACCTAATCTGTTGTTGAGAAGTGTACGAACACTTCGACTGAAATGTGCAGGAGCTCCATCGTGCATGAACCACATGTTGTGTCGTACTTGTAAAGGCACATGTTCTAGCAGCACAGGTAGAGTATCCCGTATGAAATGATGATAACGTGCTCCATTGAGCGTAGGTGGAAGAACATGGGGCCCACTCAAGACATCACCAACAATGCCTGCCCAAACGTTCACAGAAAATCTGTGTTGATGACGTGATTGCACAATTGCGTGCGGATTCTCGTCAGCCCACACATGTTGATTGTGAACATTTACAATTTGATCACGTTGGAATGAAGCCTCATCCGTAAAGAGAACATTTGCACTGAAATCAGGATTGCCACATTATTGGATGAACCATTCGCAGAAGTGTACCCGTGGAGGCCAATCAGCTGCTGATAGTGCCTGCACACGCTGTACATTGTACGGAAACAACTGGTTCTCCCGTAGCACTCTCCATAGAGTGACGTGATCAACGTTACCTTGTACAGCAGCAACTTCTCTTACGCCGATATTAGGGTTATCGTCAACTGCACGAAGGATTGCCTCGTCCATTGCATGTGTCCTCGTCGTTCTAGGTCTTCCCCGGTCGCGAGTCATAGGCTGGAATGTTCCGTGCACGCTAAGACGCCGATCAATTGCTTCGAACGTCTTCCTGACGGGACACCTTCGTTCTGGAAATCTGTCTCGATAGAAACGTATCGAGCCATGGCTACTGCCCCGAGCTAATCTATACATCAAATGGGCATCTGCCAACTCCGCATTTGTAAACATTGCACTGACTGCAAAACCATGTTCGTGATGGACACTAATGTGTTGATACTACGTACTGATGTGCTTGATGCTGGTATTGTAGAGCAATGAGACGCATTTCAACACAAGCACCGAAGTCAACATTACCTTCTTTCAATTGGGCCAACTGGTGGTGAATCGAGGAAGTACAGTACGTACATATTGACGAAACTAAAATGAGCTCTAACATGGAAACTAAGCGTTTCCGGACACATGTCCACATAACATCTTTTCTTTATTTGTGTGTGAGGAATGTTTCCTGATAGTTTGGCGGTACCTTTTTTGTAACACCCTGTATAGTCGCGTTCCCTCTCGCACACCGAAGGCTCGTGCAGATAACGTGGTTGGGCTGTTGGCCTGCATGGCGATAGAGTGGTCTCTGACACTGACAGTACTGTATGTGGCGTTATAGTATGTATTGCTGCGCCACGGCTTCTTTTTCTTGGGCACGTTAGCTGAAAATGTCACCACAGGTCGATGTACGAAGCCTAGGAGAGGTGGAGCAGATATATGGCAGTAGAGTGCACTGCCGGAAGAAGCTTGCTGACAGAACAGGAATCACTACCCGGGCATCAAAGCAGGACGAGCTGCCACGTGTCCAACGTTGACGACCGCTGATTTCGTGTAGCACTGTTTACCTGCCGAAGTACAGAAGCAGACACTAACAACTGCGTGCTGGATTCCCCCACTTCAAGCCTATTACTGGGCCTCATCCTTTGTTTATTTGCTGAAGAGTGTTGCTTTGCCAAAGCAGTCACCAGTCGATTTGCCTTAAACACTGACCGTCTCAGCTACGCACTGTCTGGTTCAACCTGCAGCCAACTAGGAAAGGCACTCCAATTCAGTTGTTGTTCTTAAAAGGCTCATCTACTTGCTATTTCTAGAATCGGCCTCTGCAAGCAGCGGAACTACTGGCTGCGCCTAGGGTTCATGGTGATGGGATATGGACTGGAGCCTTCCAGCCATCCACTGCCTGACTTCTACCGGTCATGGTTCACTACTGTCAAACTATCTGTTGAGCCATCCCCTGAGCTGTGTGGACACAACAAATGCTAATGTTCCCGTGCAGGCCACAGTTTCGGATGCAGGCCACAGTGGCTGCATCCTGTGCTGTAGTCCTTAGTTCAACTCTACATGTTCAAGTGCTTTCCACACAGAGTCGCGCGTCTGCACCAGCTAATTGACTTTTGCGATGTCTGTCATTGCCTGAGGTCTGATACAGTACAATACTGTCGGAGTGCTTACAACGAAGTTCTCTTCATTTGGTGCCTGCTCCAAAGGCTAACGCCGTTTGCTAGCCGTCACATTATGTCATTTACTAAGATAATTACACGTCCCCGACCAGGGTCAGCCTGCGATGACCTCGCTGTCTGGTCCCTCCTTCAAATCAACCAGCCTGCCAACCAGCAAACCAACCAGCGCCTCGTAGCGCTGAACATTACGTGGAAAAACTAAAACTGCTATTCTTAAAAATCAACATTAATTTGATCTTGTAGTTGCAGTAACTCTGACTGACTGTCGGACGTGTACCTGGTTACATAAACCTGCCGCCCCGCTAATCAACGATCAGCGTCTTTGCAACTGAGCCATGGCGCTTTCTCTTCATCTCCAGCTTGAGCCATGTGTCGGTTCTACGCCTTAGCTTGCTTTGCCATGGCCAATTGGCCACTTGAAGTTTAAAGCTAGCGGGATAAGATGGGTTGCCAGGTCAGTTTCCAGCGAGGTTGGAGGGAGGTACGAGCACGCTCGGCAGAGGGCAGTTGTCTCGTGTAGCGAGCGTGGCACGGATACGGCGGTCGCTGGGAGCGGTCATCCATCCAGGGGTGCTGGGCCGCAGTTGGTTTGGCGTGACGCGGAGGAGCAACATCGATGATTGGGGCTGCGCAGCCAGGCCACGTTGGCGGAGAGGAACCTGGGCTGTTAGCGTAATCAGTGAAAGCCACTGGTATCCGTGGGCGGCTGGACCTTAGTGCGGCTGTGTCCTGTCCTGTGGCATCACGCAGTATCTACAACCCTCATTCTGCTTTTGCAGATGGCGACCTTTCCAGCGGGTGTCAAATTTTAAGTTCTGTGCTCTGAAAGACCAAGTTGTTGGCAGTTATTTTTCTGTTGGAAACCGTGACATGATTTTATTGTAATACTTTGCTTTCTGTGTCAGCCGAGCCCGAGTTCTGCCCCACGCGTATTTATATCAGTCTGTTATGTTTTTTAGTTTGCTATGGTTGTGGCTGGCACGGATTTTAAAACGTTTTAACTTGAAGTCAGTGAAAAACACTAAATTTCTGTTGTTCTGTTAGTGGCTCTTAAACTATATTCAACGTAGGAGGTGTCATTATAAACACTGTATGTTTCAAATCCGTTTGGTGCATGTTACTGGTATTCGTTGTTGCTTAGGTTAATTATGCTTCTTAATCGCCCAATGCTGCTATAATTTTAGTTGTGTAACATACTGATATGCTGTCGATTTGAATTGTGGTTATGCAAAAAGGAAGGTTACAACCTGACTAGTCATAATTAAATTTCACCTACTTGTCTAAACTTTGGTCTGTATAAGCCACAATATGAGTCACAATCCTTAGATGAGCGCTGAGTAAAGGGCTGACGCATCAAAATAGTCACAATACTTAGCTCTAAATTTACTGGTTTTTCCTTACACTTGTTTGCCTGTGTCGTGTCTGAGGCAGCATTAGGTATTGCTGTCAACGAACGCAGTCACCGGGGCTTACGCTCTCTCAAGAGACCATAGTGCATCGACACCATGCTAATGAAAAAGATCCTTGAGAAAAATATTTTGTTGTAAATCAGTCTATTTTACTTAAGAGGAAGTAGAGGGCAATGATTCTGCGGGGCCCATCTGGCTGAAGAAGGGACAAATTAAATCAAATTTGTTGTTTTCTATTTTCCTCTAAGATAATATGGTTTAAATGCTGCGAAGTTGTGTCATGCTTAGAGTCCCCTTGACAATGGTTTGGTTGTATCCTTGTGATGACTGATTTTTTTAATGGAGTTGCGATGGTCTTGAAGCTGAAGTTTTCATTCAATGGAGGTATAAATTCACTATTCGTGGCTATGTGTTCACGTTACAAGTGTTACAAGTGTGATTTTGTTTTCCAAAGAAGAAGTCATATTTAAATATTCTATTTTTCTTAATAATCTACGCTTTTAACTATGGTGTGTTACATTTCATGGACTAACCTCCGGTGGGTCCGAACTATAAATTCAATATGTTGTCAGTTTATTTTACTTAAATGAAGTTTACCAGCTAAGAACCGGATATTGTAGTCCGAATATTTATGCCGATACCAGTGTGTCATGCTTTATGCTATTATGATGTGGTAAATGAAGAAAGTAAACCAATCGAGGAGGCGCGGTGGTTAACATATTGGACTCGCTTTCGGGAGGACGATGGTTCAGACCCGCGTCCGGCCATCCTGATTTGGTTTTCCGTGTTTTGCCTAAATCACTCCAGGCAAATGCCGGGATGGTTCCTTCGAAACGGCACGTCTTTCGCTAACCCGATGAGACCGATGACCTCGCTGTTTGGTCTCTTGACCCAAACAACCTAACTCAAAGGATGTAAAAAGGGTTCTGTTATATTTTATCCTTCAACAGATAAGGTCCTTCTACTGTCGCAGCCACTGTTCTGCAGACACCTATCAGTAACGTGTAGCATTATTCGCAATCTGAGGACGTTTTTTCTGCAAGTTTCACCATCAGCGACAGTTCAGTACTTTCTCACCACTCCCAGAACTTATTCTGTTATTCAGAATGAGATTTTCACTCTGCAGCGGATTGTGCGCTGATATGAAACTTCCTGGCAGATTAAAACTGTGTGCCCGACCGAGACTCGAACTCGGGACCCTTGCCTTTCGCGGGCAAGTGCTCTCATTCTGGAAACATCCTCCAGGCTGTGGCTAAGCCATGTCTCCGCAATATCCTTTCTTTCAGGAGTGCTAGTTCTGCAAGGTTCGCAGGAGAGCTTCTGTGAAGTTTGGAAGGTAGGAGACGGATAAAGGCAGAAGTAAAGCTGTGAGTACCGGGCGTGAGTCGTGCTTCGGTAGCTCAGTTGGTACAGCACTTGCCCGCGAAAGGCAAAGGTGCCGAGTTCGAGTCTCGGTCGGGCACACAGTTTTAATCTGCCAGGAAGTTTCTTATTCTGTTATTGGCTGGCCATTGGGAAACAGTTAGAAGCGGAACTCGTCACGAAAGACAATTATACTACAGTGAACAACACCCTACGTCGAAGATGTGTTTGGAGGGGCCCCGAACAGCAGTCGGATACCAACCTGGCTGTCGCCCGCCATAAGGTCAGTGATTGAGGTGTCATTTCTTTTCACAGCAGGACCCCTTTGGTTGTCATCCGCTGCACCGCAGCAGCACAGTGGTACATCGATGATATTCTAAACTCCATCTTCGTGACAAGCCATCATGGGCTTAGATATAAACAAGTTAATGTTCGCCCGCACACGGCGAGAATTTCTACTTCTGGTCTTCGTGCTTGCCAAACCCTACCTTGGTCAGCAACATCACCGGAACCTTACCAATTGGGAACGTTTGTAGCATTAAGGGTAGGACTCTCAAAACAAACGGAATTTCGACGATGTGACAGGGACATTCTACAGAATTTGGCACGATTTCATTCAAGAGTATAACCAACACTGTAAATGGCTGTAAAGCCGAATAACTGTTTGCATGAGGGCCACAATTGGACCAACGCATTATTGACTTGCTCAGTTAGTGAAATTCTTTCTCTTGAATAAATTATCTAGTTTTTTTATGAAACTATAATCACTTGTTTGTCATTAGATGTGTACCGCACCAAGCGATTTCCTTCCCATTCGGATAATTCCTTCGTGAATTGTTGTTATTATTATTATTCCAGAATGAGATTTTCACTCTGCAGCGGAGTGTGCGCTGATATGAAACTTCCTAGCAGATTAAAACTGTGTGCCCGACCGAGACTCGAACTCGGGACCTTTGCCTTTCGCGGGCAAGTGCTCTACCAGGCAAGTGCTCTACCAGGCAAAGGTCCCGAGTTCGAGTCTCGGTCGGGCACACAGTTTTAATCTGCCAGGAAGTTTCATTATTATTATTATTTCTTAGAGTATATATGTTGTGTGGCTAAAAGCATATTGAAAAAAGGGACAGAAAGAATGGCCAAACACGTAATAACGGAAAGAGGCATACTCGATAATCAAGGGAAGGTGGCTTTTGTCGTAATAGGTTCTAAGACTACTCCTCAAATGGAAGAACGAGAAGAAGATCATTTGAGGAAGAAACTTCCGAGAACGTACTTCTGAAGTGAGATCGTGTTTGTATGGACGTGAATGATAGTATGGGAAAATGTGTAAAAGAAGAGGAACGAAGCGTTTGAGATTAGGTGCTACAGTGCAGACTCATAACTAAGGTACGAGCATTTGGGATTGGTTCCGAAACACGTGAGTGCCTCGAAGAGTTTTAAGTAATAGAACCCAGTACGTTGTCCTCGATGTTGAGTGTTCGTCGGAGGTGAGGGTATCATCTGCATTGCCCCAGGGAAGTGTGGTAAGTCCGCTGTTGTTTTCTATCTACATAAATGATCTTTTGGGTAAGGTGCATAGCAATGTGGGGCTGTTTGCTGATGATGCTGTGGTGTATAGGAAGGTGTCGTCGTTGAGTGACAGTTGGAGGATACAAGATGACTTGGATAGGATTTGTGATTGGTGTAAAGAATGGCAGATAACTCTAAATATAGGTAATTGTAAATTAATGCATATGAATAGGAAAAAGAATCCCATAATATTTGAATACTGCATTAGTAGTGTAGCTCTTGACACAGTCACGTCGATTAAATATTTGGGCGTAACATTGCACAGCGATATGAAGTGGGACAAGCATGTGGGAAAGGCGGATAGTCGTCTTCGGTTCACTGGTAGAATTTTTGGAAGATGCGGTTCATCTGTAAAGGAGACCGTTTATAAAACAATAATACAACCTATTCTTGAGTACTGCTCGAGCGTTTGGGATCCGTATCAGGTCGGATTGAGGGAGGACATAGAAGCAATTCAGAGGCGGGCTGCTAGATTTGTTACTGGTAGGTTTGTTCATGACGCGGTCGAAGGGCAGTTGTCACGAGAGTTCATGACCTCGCCGAAACCACATCCTGCATGTTTAAGTTGAGTGCATTGCAATTCGCTTATACCGTAGAGACACCTCCACCACAGTGAAATCTCGTGATTCTCCAGTGACCTTGGTTCGTGTTGCCGCTCGTAGTGTCGCTAAGGTGAAAAGTAGCGAGTGGAGTACCTGGGAAAGGAAGTTCTGATTAGCCTTCCTGAGCTTCTAATTACTTGACTATTTTCAGCTTCTTACATAGTTAAGTTCAACCACCGGCGTATTTTTCTGTCTTGTGGCCGCTAACGCTCCAGATACCTGCCCTGGGGGTTAGTGTATGTAACGGCAGTGTACATTTCCTCGCCTTGCTGCCACTGTCCGGTGAGGCGTGTAAGTTTGACAGCTTCTTGATTGTAGGTTGTGTGGCGTTCTTCTACCTTAGTGGTAGTCGTTCCTCCTTGTTCCAGGAGCTCTAAACACAGTATTCTGCGGGCGGAGCCGAGACCACCGGTTCCCCGGCCACAGTGGCCGAGTGGTTCTAGGCGCTACAGTATGGAACCACCCGACCGCTATGGTCGCAGGTTCGAATCCTGCCTCGCACATTTACGTGTGTGATGTCCTTAGGTTAGTTAGGTTTAAGTAGTTCTAAATTATAGGGGAAGTTGAGTCCCATAGAGCTCAGAGTCATTTGAACCACCGGTTCCGGCTTTGGCGTAATTTCACATCTCGCATTTGGTTTGTTGGATGTCAGGTAGCCTTATCAAGATTATTGATTGGTGACTCCATGGAGTGTCCTTTGCACCACGACCAGATAATGGATATACTTGGAAGGAGAGACAGCGTTGGTCGTATTTTGTTGTCTTATTAACCGCAAAATCGATTTTCGGTCACTTAGTGACCATCCTCAGTGCTGTAATATACGATTTACATTGGTAGGCACTGCTGTCAACAAGCTTAGAGCGATCACATAAACTCCACCACTGTGATCGCTCTAAGCTTGTTGACATCAGTGCCTACCAATGTAAATTGTATATTACAGCACTGAGGATGGTCACTAAGTGACCGAAAATCTATTTTGCGGTTGATAAAAAACAAAATACGACCAACGCTGTCTCTCATTCCAAGGTTACCAAGATTATCATGAGTCGCTCATTAGACTGCCACTAGTCCGAGTTACCATCTTGTGATCTGAATGCAGCTCTTGGCTGCCTTTCTCTTCGCTCGCGAAAGTGTTTTTGGTGTGATCTAATCAGAGGTCTATTCCTGGAGCACCGTCTATCACTGGCCCCTGTGTTTTATTTCATTACTGTATTATTAAGTTACCATAGTTAGTCTCACCTGTTTGGTGATCTGTTTTTCTTTAATTAACTTCTGTTAAATAACTTTTGTTGACAGTATATTTGTTAAATTTTTTATAATTGCCATTCTGGCGTTAAAGGCTTTCAGCCATGATAGTAGTTACTTGCCTTAAAATTCTGATTTAGACCACATTGGCTTAATTTCAAAAATTATTTATTAAAATAAATGAGAGAAATGGCAATGCAAACCAATAGTAATTGATGCAGGTCCCGTCCACAATCGTAACCCAATCTTGCCTTCCTTAATTACCAGGTTTCAAGTATCTCGCGAGATTTGTTGTTGTTCATTACTAATTACGTGAAGTAGGAGTCTATCGTTTATCTGTTATTCAACCTATATTTTATTTAATTGCTGGATCATCTACACTAATGAATGTTTTGCAGTAATAAACCTCATTGTTAAAGGTACTTCCGCTATCGTACTCATCAATTAACGTCGTTAAAAATAGTGCCTGCAGATTATATTTCATTGAAATCTTTCATTTACAAACTTCTATGTTATATTCAAAAGGCGCAATTGCCGACTGATAGGAACCTTCGAACATTCGATTTGTATATTGTATGTTCAGCAGTATTTGGCTTGCAATGCGGCAACTACTTATCCCAGCCCCTAGACAACGAAACCAGCCAAAACTTTTAATATTTCAACTCTGAGTCTTAGGGAATGTAGATGGGGAACACCAATTTTTATTTGAAAGCCTGCATGTTGATTGCGTTCCTGTTTCAATCCTTCGGCGTTTAATGACATGTCCGAGAAGAAGAAGCAAACAACCTCTGTTAAATTGTGTTTTCTGTCAGAGAAAACTACAGCGAGACTATTGGGACGCTTTGGGAAGACTTCAATGATGGCTCTTCGGAGAAATCACGGTCAACAAGACGTTTTCTCGTTTCATATCCGGCAACGAGTCAGCTAAAGACATGCCACGGTCCGGCCGTCCTTCGTGGGGAAGACAAGACGAAAAGAGTGCCACAATCAAACGTGTAATTGATGGAGATCGTCGAAGAACCACTGATGAAATATCTGAGAAAACGAAAGTCTAAATTTGATTCCTCACTTGCGGACAGGTAACCAAAGAGAAAACTGCGTGAATGTTTGCCGTGACTAGAAGAGTGAAGTGCAGAACGATTAAAATTTTCTTAAAAGATTTGTGACTAGGAATGAGAATTGATGCTACGGGTACGATCTGGGATCAAAGCAAGCGTCGAGCCAGCGCAAAACGGAAACGTCACCACGACCGAAGAAAGCACAAGTGCGCTACAATGTGAAAACGATATTGCTTGGTTTTTTTTTATGTCAGTGGCATTGCCCTTATGGAGTTAGTTCCTGTAAAACAAACAGTGAACCAACAATTTTATCTGGATGTGTTGCGAAGATTACGAGAGAGTATGTGACGAAAACGGCCGGGACTGTGGAGAAATGGGAACTGGTTGCTCCACAATGACATTACTCCAGCCCACACAGTTCTGAAGGTCCGATAGTTCGAAACAAAAATCGAAAATCAAAAATCAAACTAATTACTCGATCCGGCCCTTCTGCCTTTTTCATTTTGTTTCTATGGATGAGGTAAACTCTGAAGGGAAAGCGATTCAGTGATGTGGATGACGTCAAAGAAAACATAAATATAAATCAGACTCTTTATGGCTTTCAGCAGTATCCTGCCTCAAGAGTTCAAGAACTGTTTTGAACAATGGCATAAGCGTGGGAAAAGCGCATTAATGCACATGGACAATTCTATGAAAGGGACTAGGATACTGTAAATGTAGAGTTCGATAAAAATGCAAACTAATAAAAATTCCGCTTATCTTTGCCCATCCCTCCTCCCCCCCCCCCCCCACTCTCACTCTCTTGTATATAGGAATACAGACTGAAGCGATGAATGAAAATTTGTACTATGGTCAGGATTAAAACCCGGATTTCCTGCTCATTAGGCAGATGCGCTTTGGCTTTGGTACAAATTTTCATTCGCCGCTTCAGGCTGCATACACACATCGTAGATTTTTGAGAGATGAAAGGTAAGTGGAACCATACAACTTCAATTGATTAAAGTACCCATGCATGCGTTTCTGTCAGGATACCCATTTCGTTCGATGCTGAGGTACCATTCCAACACAGATGGAGAGCCTCTGAAATGCTATTCGAGTAGGAGGGGAATGCCACATGCACTGAAACGTGAATGGGAATCTGGACTGAGGAGACGTGCAAGGGTAGACTGTACAGTTGTGTAAAGCCATTGTGCCAGAGCGTTGTAGTGGTTAGGCGCATCCGCCCAGTGAGCAGGAGACCGGGATTCGATTCCTGGCCTCGGTAAAAAATTTCAAGCATCGCTTCAGTCTATTTATGAACATAGTTAAAACTGTTTTGAAATACATACTGAGCGAAGTACAGCAAAGTTTAGGACTCTCTATGAGGAGGAGCTACACTAAAAGGCCACTATGGCGATTCTGATTTAAGTTTACCCTCGGTTATCTAAGTAGGGTAAGACGCATTCCGTGATAGTTCCTTCGTATAGCACCGCTTGTCGATTTCTTTTATCACTCTCATTCTGTCTGAATGTTGCTATTTGTAGCAATTCAAAAGACAGAACGCTTGAGGATAGTTAGAAGCCTTGCGCCTGTACCAATTACTATCTGCATGAGAATCAACGCCTACCAAGACAAGTTTCCTGTCTAAATAATGCGTTCCTGTGGCGTTTAAATTAGACTTGTCACTCCTTCATTTCCATACAATGCTAATAAACGGAAGTTCGTCACAACTACAACATTACGAAAAAGTGTGCCAGTCAAACCTGTTCCTTAAGACGGCCCTCTTCTTCATCTCGGCACGAGCTTCAGACGCACTGCGCTGAGTTGAACATTATCCGATGTCACAAACAAATGAAGGATCCTGGATGCTGTATCCTTGTCTGATATATGTTGCTGGCTAGATAATCATGACGCAGGCCCTCCATTTTCTATGAGAAGTGGTGTTATGGTGCGGGTAACAGCGTTGGCTAGAATGCAGATAACATCAGGCCGCAAGAGACAGAATTACTACTAAAATAGTTTTCTAAGAACCCTAGATTTGGCGACATTGGGTCTCAGAGAATTGCGAGGGTGGAGGCATTGTAGTTACGGACAAATGAACTACTACGACACGAACATAGTTGCAGAACCAATCCACAAATGACAGCAGAACACTTTGTTGGCTTTAGGGAAATAAACTTCAGCGATCCTATTATCAGTGTGCTGCAAATAAGGAAATTAAACTCGTAAGTGCAATGCCGCAAGGCAAAATAAAAATGAAGGCCTTGCACCGTGACTCTGATTAGTCTGGATATTCTTTTCGTAACTTTCTGCAGTCGTCTTCCTTCAAAATTGCACGTTTCATCAAAAAAGTCCCGGTACTACGTGATGAATAGGTCATGACATATATGAAGCAAATTTCCGAAACGTTCTTGTAGATAAGTTTAGAAATAAGACGATACAATATCTGTAATTTTATTTGTTTTTAGCATAGCCTTAATATTCAAGTATATCCAAAATTGCTTGAGTGAAATCTTGGAAGCAAAAAGAAAATGGCTCCTGGCATATTTTATACACATGGAAATTCATAATAAAATTATCGCAAAACATACTTCTCTGTACTATGCGTGGGCTTGCTCTGACACATCAGTTGAACATGTCTTTTTATCTGTTGCTATCTGTGGTTTTAGGCATCAGTGTTAGCCAGAATCAAATAAATGCAGTGTGTACGCGTCAGAAGAGAACTCGAGATTCCGTTTGTTTGTTTTCTGATGCATAACTGTTCTTTAATCTTCTAAAGAAAATGTAAGATATAACTTACTACGTTGATTTTTGTACCTATGGTACATTCTAGAACTCGTTAACTGCACTATGTAACATATTAATTTCTCTTTTAGCAAGTTTCCTGTTGCTGTGGCAATGAACTCGACAACGTCACGTAGCACATTTAAGGCGTTCTCCTCTATTTCATGCCTCGAAGATTTGACTGAAGTCACAGTGTCGGAGAACGGCCCTTAGTTCACGTCACACGAATCTGAAATATTATGTGAACGCAATGGTATACAGCATCTAACTAATGCACCGTTCCATTCACTGACAAACGGCGAATCGGAACGTTTTGTCAGAACCTTCAAACAGCAAATGGCAAAACTGCACACCACACACACACACACACACACACACACACACACACACCCACACACACACCCACACACACACACACACACACACACACCAGGGACAAGCACTGAAACTGTTTCTCGCCTCCTGTCGTTCGCATACACGTGATCGACCATTGGCGGCAGAACTGCTTCACGGCCGCCGCCTTCGGTCACTGCTCCACCTGCTCCCCCATCCTCAGTACCCGGTGCCAAAGGAGGCCACAAGTATCGCCTCGCTCCGCTTGATACTGTGTTTCTCACGGTTTTTAGCGGCAGCAAGCAGTGGCCGCCAGGCGAGATTCTACGTCAACCTGGGACATGTATGTATCTCGTTTCAGGCCCAGACGGATTGCAGCGCCGAATTCACAATCCAATTCACCGCTCTCATGTGCACGATGATCATTCTGTATCTCTTCCCCCAGATTCACGGATCCAGAGGACAGCGCGGCCACAGCAGCCACCAGAGGGTGTCACCACGACACCGCGGGGCGACTACATGGAGACGGAATCTTCGCCTCCTCCCTCTCCTCCCGTCCTAACGATGGAGCTGGTCCCGCCCACGCCGCAGCAGCCGACGCCTACTACATCTTGCTAAGAGCCTCAGGAGGTGGAAGCGTACTCTCCTGGTCGTCTTTTGGGGGACGTTACCACCAGAGCGAAGGTCGGATGGTGGGGTACCACGTGAAGTCAGACGTCACCTGCAGCCACAGCTTCCGGTACATCGCAGTTTCCACGCTCCCTCCTCCCCTCCCAGTGTAGTGATCCCTATACGACGACGGCCAGTCACTTTGTTGGGGGGGGGGGGGGGGCAATGTTACGGAGTAAAGTCAAGCGCCGCACACCAGTCGAGAACGACAGGGAACAGAAGGCTGTGAGAAGTCAGCCAATCGGGCGCTCACAGTACTGGCCCCTGTGTGAATAAGACTAAGCGACACGCCTGACTGGTGACGCCCAGATATATATAATTCTTATTAATTTATGAAAACTCATTAATACGACATTGTTGATTGTTTGCTTGGCGAAACGAGTTCTCCTAGACACTACAATTATTGTCCCGTGCGGATCAGAATCAGAGTGAAAGCTGAGAAGAAGGAAGGTCAGCCTGAGGCGAACTCTGTACATTAAAGAAATGTACACTATAGTTGAGTGGAATATGAACCACGCAGGCAGTAGGCATGTTCAGCTAAGTGAGTTGCAGAAACATGAAATCAAACCGGACACTTACGCAAACTGAAAGAGTCGCCCTATATTGACTCATTATTTACGCGTTCTCTCGAAGAGCATAGTTGTCACTGAGAATTATATTAATTATACTACTGCCTGAAAGCCACAACCAAGCTTGAAAATGCGTACGTCTTACCATTTCAGCTTGTAGACTGAGGCAGCTCCTCAAGGCAGCAACCTCTGAAGTGTTCCGTCAGCCATCTGCTTCCTCCGACAAAAATCTTTTTCGTGCAGCGCCCGGTACTTGTCTGATACATTCTACATCGAAATTATCCCCTGTTCATTCTCACTGATATATGACATCTCTGCATCTGTTACTCATCACGCGCGTATATTTAAACACTATTATTCCCCGTCGTTATGCGACTCAGCTTTATGCAACTCCAAAGTTATCAGTTATCTGCCTGCACTCTTCGAGACGACACGACCATCTGAAATACGACGCAACATCAAAATTTTCCTCGACAATGTGAAAGATACTTTTAATCGTAGTTATTTTTAACCATATACACAAATTCAATTCTATCGGTTCCCACGGTCATCAGACTGAACTTCATGCTGCCCCCTTCTGCCTAATAGTTACCTGCCCGCACTCTCCGAGACTCCATGGCTATACAAATCCTGCCAGCGAAAACGAGTTTTCTACGCCCGCGTTTTTTGCAGTCCTATCTGACCATTCACGGTCACGTTTTACTGCGTGTCGGTCTAGGAAAATTAGCCTCGAAGAAGAGCGCATAGGAATGCACCCTTTTCGTCGAAAGCAAGCTACAAATGCTTCTAGAAGTTTCTCCCGAAGAATCTGAAGGCCAAATGAGACTCCTCTGCCCAAAATTTGGCAGACAGGCTCCTCTCTCCACCTATGCACGCTCTTTGAGTGATGTAGTCCACACAGGAATTTTCTGGTGGCAGTTGCTTTACTTTTTTACCTGTCCTCCTCCACAAAGGCAGAGCAGAAATTCGTCCCAGCACCCGGATAATCTTATATTGTCACGAAACAAAGTGAACAGGCACAGAATGGAAAATGCTGAGCAGAGTGGCTACTTAAAAATGAAATAAAACGCAGGTTACACAGACAGTTCCTCTGGGCATCAGTAATAATCAACCAACGAGTGTTCCAAAAAGGTCGCGCAGAGTCTATATACACGTGTTACCATGGTTACGACAGGCCAAGTAGTGAATTTTTGTGGCGGAGCAGACTGATTTTCCGCACATGCGTGACACTGTGACGTCAGCTGTTCTACTTGGGTGCCCACATCCTGCCTAGGACAGTGTCGACGCTTACTGCTTCATACGAACAATCCTCCAGTGTCCTTCGTGAACTACCTGCAATACTTCTTTCTGCAAAAGCTTTGGGGATCAACAGACGTGACTGTCCACTGTCATTCTGAAAAAGAATCACCTTGCTGTATAGCGCGGCTACGTCGAAGTGCAAAGTATCGGTGCACTGTAGAGTACTTTAAGCTGTGCAATAAACGAGGCCAAGATGTGCGAATGTATTTTAGCAAAATGTTCAAATCAGAATCAGCTTCTGTGACCAGTACAAATCTTCTATAGGTCAGAGGAAGGGATCGAAGCAATTTAGCATCCTGAGCATCGATGTGACCACAAAATGTAACAGAAGTGTCAGTCTGTATCATGGCCAATCGGAAGGCGCGAAAATGCGTCGCGAAACCATGTTCAGCTCTCGGACAATACACAATCTCACATTGGTATTGACACAACAACAAAGCCCGTCTTTAGAAATTTTCGGGCAGTTTATACACGAACCAGTTTCGTCGTATGAAACAAGGACTGCAATGACTTGTGATCCGTTACTAAGCTTATGACCGAAAAGCAATAGGTCTGTCTTTATCACCAATTCTGTGTGAAAGCACTGCACCGATTCCGTAAGAAGAAGCGTCAACTTGCAACACAACTGGTTTCTCAGGATCAAAATGAGCCAAGCATCGATCACCGAACAATGCATCTTTAAGTTTTTGAAAACCTTCGTGGCACTTATATGCCCAAACAAAGGGACGTTCTTGCGACGCAAGCGATGGTAAGTAGATGCGATTTGTGGAGCATTCGCTATGGGCTGAATATAATACTTAATTTTTTCTAAGGCTGTGTCATTGCGAGGAACTAGCTTGTCAAGTATGGCTAACAAATGTGACTCCAGAGGATGTACACCCTGACTCTTTATGACACGAGCAAGATATTGTGACTCAGGTTTAAAAAAACCTCACTTATCCAGTCCACACTTCAGTCCTGCTTCAGATACAAAATAAACGAAGCACGCAAATTTGCAGTGTTTTCTTCAGGTGTTACGACAATATCGTCCAAATAGATTGAACAGTGTGGTACTTCAGCAGTCAGCTTTTCCAAATATAGTTGGAAAATGGCGGGTGCAGAAGCATTGTCAAAAGGAAATACTTAAGCAAGCCCAAATTAGGGTTCACAAGACACACGTTATGAGATTCTTTATCTAAATGTATCTGAAGATACGTGAGGAGCGAATCAATTTTTGAAATGTAGCGACCAGCGCCTAATCTGTCTAGGATATCCCCTGGGCGTGGCAATGGACAACTGTCAATCACAATTTGTGGGTTGACTGTCAACACTGAGGCGAATGCGGCCTGAAGGTTTGGGGAGGAAATCCAGTGGACTTGCCCATTGACTAGCTTGTATGCGTGCAATAGCTCCGCTGTCTTGCAATTCTGTAAGTTCAATAGCGACTTTGTCTCATAATGCCAGTTCTGGCCACGGAAAATTTCGGGTGAACATCGTCTTTCATACTAATATGTGTAGCAAAATTGTTAGCCCTGCCTAAACCTTCGGAAAAAAGTTTAGGGAATTCTTCTAGCATGTTAGTTACACTGTACTTGGTATTGAATGCAGTCACTGACAACACATTGCCCTGAATTTGAAATTGTATCGAACGAATCAAGGCCAAATAAGTTCTCAGAGTCGTGTGATTGTAGCACAGTGAAAGTCGCAGCTCGCATATTTGAGCGATACATGGCAGACAAAGTACACTTTCAGATAATGGGAATCTTGTCATTATAAGTCGTTAGATGCCTGCAAGTTTTACTCTGGTGTGGGGAGTCTAGCAGTTCATATGTGTTACGATACAGGAATGTAACAGAGGCAACCGTATCCAACTGAAATTTCACACGAGTTCCACTAAGATACAAATGGACAAAAAATTTGTTGGACTGGCGTAGCACTGAAAAATTTGTTTGCTTGCTAGTTTTGCTAATGGCTCCAGCAAGCTTTGAATACATTGCATGGACCTCGTGACTAGATTTTTGTGAGTGGCAGAACAGTAATGTTTGTTCCGTTGCAAACATACGGATTGTACGCGACCTATCTTGCCACAAACGTGACGTTCTGCTTGTCTGGATGGGCAATCATGGCGTTTGTGCTGTCAGTAGCAACGAAGGCAAGATTTAATTATCTTCGTCTGTTTAGAGATCTGTTTATGCGGTTTGTCACTCATGTGCTGTTGCTGCCTAATGAGCTGTCATGAGCAGGGGACAACTCAACCCAACAATTTGGTGGCTGCTCAAATTTATCGGCCACTACGGCACCTAAATCGTACTGTTCGATAATTTGCACTACGTGATGAAATGATGAAGCTGTTTCAAAATTTTCTCTCTAAGTTTGATATCAGTTAAATTGTGCACGATCGCATCAAGCAACATAACATCTGAATATAAAGCACCACAAGCACCTTTGAATTTGCACTTCCTCTTTATACCCAGGAAATCTGTTACCCACTCGCGATAAGTTTGTTCCGATCTTTTCTTTCAATGAAAGAATTGTTATCTAGTTGTCCCACATTCACATGTTGGTCATAACAGTTATGAATCTACAACCCGATCATAGGAAAGTTCACTCGGAGTGGTGTTAGGAAGCAATTTCTGAATGAGGCGAAACACAGCACTTCCTGCCTCTGACAAAAAGTAATGTAGTTTCATTGTACCTGATACTTTGTGAGCTATTCCGTGGGCTTCAAACTGTTGCAACCACTCGAGCCATTCCTATCCTTTTTCGTTAAACTGGCGAAAAGGCGGTATGGCACTCGGAACTACAGTTGTTGCCTGTGCAGCAGTGTTCGATTCATTCGCGAGTAACTGTTGTACCGCACTGAGAGGGGATGCAGTCTGCTGCGTCTGAAAATGAAACATCTGGGTTAGCTGCGTTGCATATAAAGCATGCAGCTGTTGCGCCTGAGCAGGGGGTGGGAGAGTTTCAAATGTGTGTGAAATCCTAAGAGACCATACTGCTGAGGTCATCGGCCCCTAGATTTACACACTACTTAAACTGGCCGGCCCCTTGGTAGCCGAGCGGTTATAGGCGCTTCAGTATGGAACCGCGCGACCACTACGGTCGCAGCTTAGAATCCTGCCTAGGACATGGATGTGTGTGATGTCCTTAGGTTACTTAGGTTTAAGTAGTTCTAAGTTCTAGGGGACTGATAACCTCAGATGTTAAGTTCCATAGTGCTCAGAGCAATTTTAATTTGAACTACTTACACTATCTTATGCTAAGGACAACATACACACCCATGCCTAAAGGAGGACTCGAACCTATAAGGGAGATGGCGGGGAGGGGGGTGGGGGGTGGGGATTCCGCCAAATTCGTAACATGGGGCCTCAAACCGCGTGGCCACTCCGCGCGGTTGTGGGAGAGGTGGGCTGCTCACTGTGGAATATAAAAATGCAATAAACAGATATATCAGCCCATAAAAGTAAGCACACATGGAAAGATAATTTCTGCCACGCCCACCTGTAAACATTGAGTGGAAAAAACACTGTAAGACGCTGTCAAAACATGTAAACACACCCTGCTAGGAAAATAGAAGGTAGAATTAAGGAGCCAGAAAAATACAAAAGCCCGTGAAAAACAAAACAGAGAATCTGTGGCCTCTTTCGGCTCTGGTAACAGGTTGTCTTTTTGGTGTTTGTTCTCCCTGTCGCCAACGTTTCGTCAGTCTTTTGTGTACAGGAAGCCTGCATACTCGGTTCACTAGACAAAAAAAAATCAAATAAGTCGTATTAATGAGTTTTATTACAATAAATGTATTGCAATACTTAACTTTGACATCAACACAGATTTGTCGCAAGCGAAGGGCGATACTCAAAGTAATAAGTCCTTGCAGTGACTGATGATCTCTAATTGACAAAAGTCTTTCCTGAACTGCTATAGAAGCTGCTGTCGTTGACTCTGCTGTATAAGTCGCTAATGTTGAAGCTGCTATTGAACTGGGCCGCCACCAGTCGGTTGCGGTGCTTATGTCCTCTCACAAAGGCGCCGCAGCTGTCACGTTGTCGTCCTGGAGAGAGGTCCAGTCAGTGTGCGATTGGCTTATCTCATCTCAGAGTCTTCTCTACCTTGTTGTCCCTGACTGGCGTGCCGCCGATTGACATTAGCCGTAACACTTCAGCTGTTGCCTTTCTTATGGTATATAACGTCATGAACTTCGGAAAGGCTTTCAGCACTACTAATATGTAGGCAGAATCACCTGAGGCTCCTGGCAGGAGGCCTTATATGTCCGTACACACAAACTCTAGTAAACTGGCAGGTTTTATGCTCTGAAAAGTGCCACGATCTGTGCAATTGATTACTTTCACCCTCTGACACTTACAGCAACCCTTTTTCCTATCTGTTATTCTCTTCAACAAGTTGTTAAAATTCACAACCTCAGCCATTTTCTCTGTGCATTTCTTTGGTTTGCAATGACCATAGTCTAGGTGATAACAGCCTACTATTTCGATGACGTCGCTATTTTTATCTTTGCGTATATACAAGATATTGTTGTGGATTCTGTAATACTTTCTCAACTTTTCTCTGTCTTATTTTTTTTCTACATAATTGGTCTTCACAATTTTCAAGCATTCATCCTCGCTTTGATGATGACGCATATTTTTACAAATACTTTTTGTTTTCTTTCGTCCTTCGATGTCTTGGACGTAGAACAGTCACATCGGCTCTCTCTGAAGATGGCGGGAAGGTATTCAGCTGAAATGTTAGAAGGAGATGTCGAATTTACTTGGTTGCGCACCCGAAATTTTATGGAACACCTTTGGATTCGTCTTCCACTATTCGCTGATTGTTATCAAGTAAACGTGACAGCTAATGCGCTTTGCAGTTGTCTGTACCTTTCACGTAACTTACATCATAATTAAACAGCTGTAAATAAAGAGACCATCTTGTCAATCTTTGGTGCAGAAAACGACAATCTTTGAGACAAAATGGCTCTAAGCACTATGGGACTTAACATCTGAGGTCATCAGTCCCCTGGACTTAGAACTACTTAAACCCAGCCAATCTAAGGGCATCACAAACATACATGCCCGAGGGAGGATTCGAACCTACGGCCGTAGCAGCCGCATGATTCCGAACTGAAGCGCCTAGAACCACTCGGCCACAGCGGCCGGCAATCTTCGAGGCAAGTGAGTGCCTTACGGTTCATGTGAATTATCACTTTTCGGTCCCACGAGTAACCCCTAAATCTTTTAATCCCCATACGATTGCGAGACCTTCCATCTCATAAATAGTATAGGTTCGCTCACTTTTCGTCGGTGTGCGACTTGCGAACGCAACCGTCCCGTGTTCCTTGCCCTCCCCTTCTCCCACTTCAGGAAACAGTTCGACACCTAAACCTTAATGTGAAAAATTCGTTCCCATATGAAATGGTAACGAAAGGCAGCGATGGTACAATATGTTAGTCTGTAACAAATCTCTTTTCATCTCTCTCAAATGTGGCCTGACCCTCGTTAATCCTAACAAACGGTATTTTATTGCGTAACAAATTGTTTAAGTTTGGAGCATTGAACGCTCACCCCTGTACGAGGTTCCGATAAAACCCGTTCAATCCTAGAAAACTTTTCAAATGTTTTCTAGTCTTCGGAGGTGGACAATTCTTTATTGCCTCCACCTTGTGTGGATCTTTCGTGATTCATGCTGTTGTAATTACCTGACCAAAAATGTTCAATTCTTGCTTCACAAACTCACACATTTTCAGTTTCAGAGTAATTCCACATTCACGGAAAGCAATGAAAACTTCGTCTAAACAATCACAATGTTTTTGTCAGGTCGGATTCGCCCAAAACAAGTAGTTCACATACACTGTCAATCTGGCCGCTCCTAGTACTTTATCGACCGCCTTGATAAAGACAAACTCTGGTAGGTTCAGTACGAATGTCACTATCTTACACTGGTGTCACCTGCCTGCACACAAAAAAAAGTATAATTCCTACACTATTCCTCTGCCAGTAGCAGACCGTGAGTTCAAGGGTGGTCATAAAGTATACATTGTGAAATCTTTGCAGTGTCTCTTCCATGCTTTATGATCTATGTGTTTCACGTTGAACAACTTTGTTCAGCGTATGTGCGTCTATCGCGATTCTGACACTGCCATCTCTTTTTCCTACGATGATCACGGGATTTTTATAGGGACTCATACTACTCTCTATAACATTCCGTTTTAGAATTCGATCTATTTCTTATTGTACAGCCTCCTTTATTGACAGCAGTATCGCTTACATTCGTACAAAGAACGGTTCGTGGGGCATTACACTGGTATACAGAAACAAGCCTCGGTTTATACGAAAACATGTTTTTAATTCTGATAATTGTGTTCAGGTGTAGTATTTGGCACAACATTCGCAATACCCTCTAACCCATCTTCCAAACTATTATCAACATTTACAGTCCCCATATTTTAGTATTCCATATTTCTGCCTAAACCAATCTTATCAGGCGAAGTAACAATGTGAATAAGTTGTTACTGAGTACTCACATCATCACCTGTGTCGTTAAAACTCACACTGATATCAGTATTGTCTTTTGAAATGCCCATTATTGTTTTATTGTCGCAGTCAGTTTCAGTAACCAGTCTAAACCCATTATTATATCAGTGCTAAAATCTGGCATGACGATATATTCTAGTTCAAATTGTTCCCCTTGAATTTCAAAACTGGTAAATTTGATGGAATATACGTTTGCCACTCTTTCTGGTAGCTCCAAACATTGCTACTACACCTGGTATTTCCTTTAACAAATCGAAAATATTTCAGGGCATACCACTTAGTAATGCCCTGGTGTCTATTAAAACGAGCATGTGTAGACCGTGTGTATCGACGGGCAGCGTTATTTGTCTACACTTACCAGTGACTAGTTCTTGATTTCCCAATAACAAGTCCTCACACACATTTAGGTCATTCCAGAAAAACCTGTCTGGCACTGACACCAATAGGGTTTATCTGATGATTTTTTTTTAAATTCCTGCTCTTGGACATTCATGATTTCTATCTGCCTGTCCTGCGGATGTTGAAACGGTTTTGACCCCAACACTCAATCCTTTTCATCAATTTCTTCTTGTATTACCAACAATTAGCTATCTTCCCAAGTCAGGTAAATTTTCTTCAGGAAGATGGCTATCACCTTCCAAATTGGAGAACTGTGGACTGTTTCTGATTTATTTTTTCTCCTGAGTTTACCCAACCCATACTACTCTCGTCTGACTTTATGAACATCAGCCTTAACATAACATATGTCATAACTTGTTTGGCCATCAAATAGTCGTACCCGGTCATCATCAGCAAACTCGTCTAGCCCCTTTTCAGAAATGTCGCCTTGGTTTTAACTAGCACCAAGGTCTTTGGGTTTAGCTACTTCAATTACTACAACATTTGGGCAAGCCTACCTCTTCGGTACAGAGCTTTCTGTTTCTTCATAAACGCTAATTTCATTCAGGTTGCGAAGCGTTAAATTTTGTCCCGTCCAAACAATCTTCTGGAATTTGTCAGTTCTCGAACTGACCTATCCACACCTCCTCAAGTTCTGCATTACCCTGCGCCATAACAGTTTTATTCGGTATCAGCTTTCTTAATTATGCAGGAGAATCACACTGCACTGGAGCCTGCGATGCCATTGTTGTCTTAAAGCCGCCACCTCTTCCTCATTGACCATTTCTCTATTTTCGTCATTATTACAGGCAGCGATCAGTTTGTCGACTGCTTTTTGAGCTTCATTTATTGTTATTTCAGGTGCGTAATTCGCTCTGTCTTCTTGCACAGTCCCTATCACCAATTTATCCATCCAGATCTATCATAGCAACGTTGCCTAGGCTGTCGTCTGGACTGCCAAGGTCTTCCCACCCCCGTGCATTTAATGGTTTCCCTGACTAAGTACAACAGGCCTGTTTCTATCTGCCTGTCGTCACCGCTGATTTGCTCCTGCCTACAATCATTCTGCAGAAAACCACGTACCACCTTCACATGATACTCGCCTCTGCCATTTCTACTAATTCTTTTCCCACTATGACTTATTGTTATAGGTGTGTGAGTTATTATTACCATGGGGGTGGTTACAATTATTGCCATGGTTATTGTCATAATACCTGTTCCAGTATTTTCACAGTTATTCCGCAAATAGTCCTCATCTTCAACCATTTCTAAGAAAGGATATATATTATATAACTACGGCCTATGTACCTCTTGGAATCATCTGGAAGCTTCTTCCACAACTCCCAGACAGTCTTCCATTCAGTTCGTCGATCAAGCAAATATTCTGATTTGCGGATTAAATTTTCACAAAATTCTTTTATCGAGCTGTGAGAACTTACTTCTTAGGGTTTCAGCTCTACGAAATCGCACCATTCACTTTCTTGCTTCTGCTCTAACCAATTTCCTTTCAAGAAAGCATCCTTAAATTCCTAGAAAGTTCAAGTTTACATTGTGCAGGTTTAAGCCCCATCGCTTAGCCTCGTCAGCTAGCATCTCAATTACAGTGTTAACGTTTCTCTTATCCACCCACATTTCAGGCAATACCCTTGCACAGTTTTTAATGAAGTCGGTAGTGTGCAGCCCACGCTGTTTTTTGAGGGGATCGAAACGCTCGTCCTTCACTAAGTTTTCTCTGTTACGTGCATGACATGACACATAGTACTGATTTTTGTCTAAACTCTTGTCTGTGTAGTTAGGTTGCTTTTGAAACTACTTGGAGAGTGGTCTTCACTAACGTTTTCACCTCCCTCTTTCTCTAGTCATACGTAGTCAGTTGCTTCTTCACTCTAGTATCCATGTCTGTTAATTAAGTTAGCAAAGTCGTAACTTTTTCCCTATCATCTTTCCGTTCTATATCTAAATTTTCAATTGCTTTATTTTCAATAAAGGGATCAACAGTCTGCTTCAGTTTCTGTTCAATCCTCCGTACTTCCATCCCCAAACGACTGTTTATGCTTCCTATTTTTTACTGTACCTTTGTTTTCAGTATTCATTACAATTATTCCTTTTTGATTTCTTTTACTTTCGTGCTAAAAAGTATAATATTATTGATCACAACCTTGATTGCTTTGGATTGAGGATTAATTGATTCAGACTGAGTTTTTAATGATTCAGATTGACCTATTATTGATTTGGACTGAGCTTAATTCTAGCAGTAACTTATTCGGACTGATCATTAATTGTAGTGATCAACGTGCTCAACAAATCGTTTATACTTCCAGCATCTGTCAATGCCAGGAATTCCATTTTCCTCTGTTTCTGTGTTTCAGCGGTAGCGTTTGTGACGCTAGCTGCCAGTTGCACAACTATGCCTTCGCTTACAACGTTCCCCTTTGTTCAGTCGACTGTTTCCGGTTAAGTGTAATCAAATTATCAGTTTCATTTGTGTGCATCATGTTGCCTGTTTTACTGATTAATGCAAGTGTAGAAATTTTTTTGGCTTATTTCCACCACTTACTAGTGCCGTGGGTGAGCGACTTTATTCGTAGCGGAATAGTTTAATTCGCTATGCATCTGCACAGTGCAAAAAACGTGACAAGAACAACGGAAAATTTATATTGTCCTGTCATTGGCACCAAGTGTAACATCCCGCTTCCTAACAGGCCTACTGGATTGTGATGCAACTGACCGTGACCTTGTATGCCTAATGACATTTTAAGGTGAGTAAGGCTATTGTTACCGAAGGAAAATAACGCCGATTAGATGGAGGATATGATACAACATTCTGAAGAATGAAAATTACCGAAGGAAAATAACGCCGGTTACATGGAGGTAAGGGTACAACAGACTCTTGTGAAGAAAGAATCTGTTTTAAACTTAAGCGAAATACTGATCAAAATTTTGAAATGGGTGGATTATAATGTAATCACACACGAACTGCACAGGGGGGAGAAGGGTAACGCAAAATATTTGCTACGAAAATCATTGATAACAGAAAGAAGACACTGATTAGCTAAAAAGGAGATAATTAAAAGATTGCCAGGCCGCTAGGGCAATGAATTTGCTGGATATTGGGAAATGTAATGGCAAAGAAATTTAACCAGTACTGTCTGACGTGGCAACAAAAGGTTGTCGCCTTTTCCATAGCACAGCAGTTCACGATAAAATAAACGAATCCGAAAGCACTGAGTTTGCAGTTCCTTATTGTGAAATATTAAATTGAAGCAAAATGGAGTTACTGCTTAAACAAATGCATGGCTTAAACTTTTTTATGAAAAAATGCCTCAGTGTAACGTAATGCAAAATTTAGAGAAAGGCAAGCAATTTACTTATTGGAAGATGGAATTGAATTTACTTGAAGCGAGTGAGCAACTGATTTTACTCTTAAAATAACATCAATGAAACATAAACCAAGCCAAGAGAAGTCACTCGCTAAGCTAAATACAGAATAAATGAAATTGCATACTCTTAATTTGTGCTGAACCTTTAGTTATTAGTTCTGACAGAGAAATTTTACTTCACTTTATGCAAATGAAGTTAATACTTAAAATAGCAAGTTGTTTAAGCCTCTGTTATGCAATACAAGAGTGAACAGTTGCTGAGGCAAAAAATTTAGACTCAAACTGGTCATTAACAAACACACAAAACTTTCACGTAATAGATAATCAATTTTCATATTCTTACGACACTCAGTAATTTCATGGAAAGGAATGTGAACCTTCCTGGTAATAATGTGAGGACAATGGCAACTCAAGTGTGTAACAATTTTTGAATATTGCAAGTTATTACTCAAGTCAGTCAAACTTTGTGAAAGAAATGAAACCGTGTAAAGCCTATGTACAGCCTATATATTACGGTATCTGTCAGTTAACAGTCTTACGATGCTGTAGCTGTTCGGACGACGGAGACTGTAGTTGACGACAATGCTGAGCAGCCATCATTGCTGCTGCTGCAGTTTGAGAGCCCCGAGTCGCCTCCAGAGCCACGGATAATTCCTGGACAGGGAACAGTTGGAACTGCAGCTTCCACCGCCTGTCCACTCCCACCATGCTGTCAACACTCGCGGGTTAACGAATCAAGCGCGTCTACACTGGCGCGAGCACAGCTGCACACCGCATCTGCAGGAGCGCCCAACAAACTCTACCGCATTCTCTACTTGCTCTCTACTCGGAACGTGACAGAGACACTCCATACGCGAAGATGAACAACGGCACAGCTAATACCATTTCGTCGTTGCTAGTGATACATTGAAATAGACTTCCCTTGGCTATTGCCCAGCAATTTATAATATTCTCATTATAATTACAATCAATTATATACAGCCAGAAATACATACACCATTACATCGATTACGTATTAAATATAGTTTTTGTGATAAAGCTCACAGATTCAGAATCAGAAGTACAGCACAGGTTATCAGCAGATACTAAACGGTGAAAATTTTGAATGCTGGAGGGTCGTCCGCAGTGACCGAGCGTTTCTAAGCCCTTCAGTCACCTACCACGCGGCTGCTACGGTCGCAGGTTCGAATCCTCCTCGGACATGGATGTGTGTGATGTCATTAGGTTAGTTAGGTTTACGTAGTTCAAAGTCTAGCGGACTGATGACATCAGATGTTAAGTCAAATAGTGCTTAGAGACATGTAAACCATTTTGAATGTTGTAGTAGATATTTTACCTGGATTTTCGATGTTACAAAGTGCATCAACGAGCCTGACAGGAATCTCAAATGATTCGGGCTGCACAGAACGCTTAGGTTTATCGAAATTAAAGCCGATTGTACCTTTTCTAGAAATACATTCGGGATACATGGCGATTATTATGAGTCGACTACCCCACTGCTAACGGACATACGCAGCAACTAATACTACGTGCTAAATAACGATGCGACACACATGAAGCTACAAACAACACTGAGAAAAAGGTATCTAAGCGACGCAGCGGTGAGGTAACAAACTGAAAGCCTTCCTGCTCAGCGCTCGAGGTGGAACTATACTTTTAGACTAGCAGAAAGATGTAGAAACGTACGATAGATAACGTATCACTCCGGGCACCTTCTGCACGTCATTTTCTCAGATTAAAGTACGTGTGAAATAACAGATGCCATTTAAAAAAATGTGTGAACCTATATTTCCGTTTGTATCATACATTTTCTTGTATAAATATTGACAGATGATAGAGTCGTAAAGCTGAGTACGGATCATGAGTACTAGAATCACTTTGTTAAGCCCCGGGGTGCACACAATGAGGAGAAGCTTCGCATATTACTCTCAAGTTAATTGGCGAACACTGTCATTATGTTTCGTAAATCGAGCAATGAGTTTAAACTTCATGTTTCGTTAATCTGGACACGAAAATCTAAATGGAAACTCTTTCATATTGCCGATTTTGGGATCGTACCTATGGTAACGAAATAAATTCAAAGGAAAGACTGTCCATGCCATCTTACTGTCTGAATACGAACTTGCTCTGGTGTTTCACTTAATCTGCTTTGGAGTAAGTCACCTGCAGCACCCTAGACTCTTTTTATTGAAAGATACGTACAGGAGCGTATGTAGGCACGCCTTGCTAATTACCAGGCAAAGCAAGTGCTGCAGCAGCAAAGGCTGGCATACTATGAGGCAAAAAGCTGCAGCCGACACGAACTAGCTGTGGCACTACGCTAGCTGTAGGCAGGAAACTAAGTGTTTGACACCACTTCGGTAGGATTGTCTGCCGTCATGCACGGGACCATCCGCGATACATTACTTAGCTGATTAGATGTCGAAGTATGTGACAGGTAAATTTTTAACATGCTCAACAACGGTACGTGGGTGGCACCGACGGTGTTGCCAAACAGGGGGCTCTTTACCGATGTGTTCATACACAAGCCAGTGGCGCACCCCTACTGATGACGCCAGAGTAGGGCACAAAACAGGAGGGCTGAAAGAACATAAACCCACTTTAGTGCTTCGTACCACGATCAAATTTCGTCTAATGGCTCTGAACGGTTCCTTCTGGTTCCACCCCGTATACCATAACAGGAACTGCGGTCGCTCTACACTCCAAAGGGATCAGAACACATTCATGGTTGTTACAGGTCCACGGTGTCCTTAGAGTAAGGGCGAATCGTCGACGGGACGTCTGCATTGTCCAACGTTGTCAAGAATGTCATCATGTTCTTCATAACACTACGAATTGTAGTTTTCGACCCATAAACGTGTGGGAACCAATGTCCCAAGGAAGCTGATGCTGTCATTGACTCTCTTTACGCCATCTACTGGGGGCTTTTACTGTCGATTATGAGCAGCTGTGTGCCTGAAAGGTTCTCCTCTGCCACCAACAACAAAACGAGTGATTTCAATATTGGGAGTCGAGGATCTGACCTCCATCGAAATGGGGTCGAAGAAGAGGAGAATTGTGCGTAAGAGAATGTGTGAACACTTCCCCATCGAATGGCTGGTCCACGATGGAGTAGAGAAAATTTGTGTTGAAATCTGGTGCCCATGTGACACCCTTAACGAACCTAAGACATAATGAGATCTTCTGAGCAGTGGCCTTTTTATCACATGTGGACATACTGGACTCCATCTCCACCTTGCTGATAGAAGATTCTCCAAGTGAAAGAGTGGCATCGCAGGGCCCCACTCTCTTGCACCATTTTAGAGGAACGTTCTAGGTGCCTTTGAGCAAAATTTCAAACTTATGCGTCTCAGTGGGACACAGTTGGGGGATTTCGAAGAAGACATACTTTTGTTTTATGCAGTGTATTTTACATGAGACACGGTTTTATTATCCTTAATATGTTCTTCCTTTTAATTTTCCCACAGCTTTGAACTCTACATTTCATGTTTTATTCTAGTTTTACTCTAGTTATTGTATGCCTACAGATGTAGAACCAATCTCATTGTAATTGTGCTCTCACAACTAAAAGCCTTTTCACTGAACTACCTGTCATAGAAGTCACGAGTATATAATGCTTATTCCGTACGTTAGGGACTGACATTTTTACTGTGAGTGACACGTTTTCAGTTTTTTGTTTGTTTCCTTCAGACATTTTCAATCTTCCTTTTTTCTAAATCTATTGCAAATATACACTTTTTCTTTCCAGCTGGTATTTAACCCACCTCATTTCTGATGTTGCAATTGCCATCAAATTTCTTATATAATTTGCATCTGATATTAGCAAAACTTATTTCATGATATCGTTATTACTGGTATATCTACATCTACATCTACATCCATACTCCGCAAGCCACCTGACGGTATGTCGCGGAGGGTACCCTGAGTACCTCTATCGGTTATCCCTTGTATTCCAGTCTCGTTTTGTTCGTGGAAAGAAGGAATGTGGGTATGCTTCTGTGTGGGCTCTAACCTCTCTGATTTTACCCACATGCTCTCTTCGCGAGATATACGTAGGAGGGAACAATATTCTGCTTCACTCCTCGGTGAAGGTATGTTCTCGAAACTTTAACAAAAGCCCGTACCGAGCTACTGAGTGTCTTTCCTGCACAGTCTTCCACTGGAGTTTATCTAACATCTCCGTAACGCTTTCGCTATTACTAAATGATCCTGTAACGAAGTGCGCTGCTCTCCGTTGGATCTTCTCTATCTCTTCTATCAACCCTATCTGGTACGGATCTCACACTGCTGAGAAGTATTCAAGCAGTGGGCGAACAAGAGTACTGTAACCTACTTCCTTTGTTTTCGGATTGCATTTCCTTAGGCTTCTTCCAATGAATCTCAGTCTGGCCTCTGCTTTCTCGACGATAAACTTTATATGATCATTGCATTTAAAATCACTCCTAATGTGTACTCCCAGGTAATTTATGGAATTAACTGCTTCCAGTTGCTGACCTGCTATTCTGTAGCTAAATGGTAAGGGATCTTTCGTCCTATGTATTCGCAGCACATTACACATGTCTACATTGGGATTCAATTGCCATTCCCTGCACCATGCCTCAATTCGCTGCAGATCCTCCTGCATTTCAGTACAATTTTCCATTGTTACAACCTCTCGATGTACCACAGCATCATCTGCAAAAAGCCTCAGTGAACTTCCGATGTCATCCACAAGGCCATTTATGTATATTGTAAATATCAACGGTCGTATGACACTCCCCTGCGGCACACCTGAAATTACTCTTACTTCGGAAGACTTCTCTCCATTGAGAATGACATGCTGCGTTCTGTCATCTAGGAACTCTTCGATCTAATCACTCAATTGGTCTGATAGTCCATATGCTCTTACTTTGTTGATTAAACGTCTGTGGGGAACTGTATCGAACGCCTTGCGGAAGTCAGGAGACACGGCATCTATCTGTGAACCCGTGTCTATGGCCCTCTAAGTCTCGTGGACGAATAGTGCGAACTGACTGTTACAGGACAGTCATTTTCGAAACCCATGCTGATTCCTACAGAGTAGATTTCTAATCTCCAGAAAAGTCATTATACTAGAACATAATACGTGTTCCAGAATTCTTCAACTTATCGACGTTACAGATATAGGTCTATAGTTCTGCACATCTGTTCGACGTCCCTTCTTGAAAACTGGGATGGCCTGTGCCCTTTTCCAATCCTTTGGAACGCTACGCTCTTCTAGAGACCTACGGTACCCGCTGCAAGAAGGGGGGCAAGTTGCTAAGCGTACTCTGTGTAAAATCGATCTGGTTTCCCATCAGGTCCAGCGGCCTTTCCTCTTTTGAGCTATTTTAATTGTTTCTCTATCCCTCTGTCGTCTGTTTCGACATCTACCATTTTGACATCTGTGCGACAATCTAGAGAAGGAACTACAGTGCAGTCTTCCTCTGTGAAACAGCTTTGGAAAAAGATATTTAGTATTTCGGTCTTTAGTCTGTCATCCTCTGTTTCAGTACCATTTTGGTCGCAGAGTGTCTGGACATTTTGTTTTGATCCACCCACCGATTTGACATAAGACCAAAATTTCTCAGTATTTTCTGCCAAGTCAGTTTATAGAACTTTACTTTCGAATTCATTGAACGCCTCTCGCATACCCCTCCACACACTACATTTCGCTTCGCGTAATTTTTGTTTGTCTGCAAGGCTTTGGCTATGTTAATGTTTGCTGTGAAATCTATATCCGACAAATTAAGATCTCAACCCAGAACTATAACATGGTGAGAAAATCTACTCGAAATATTTTCCAAACTATTCTTCAGGTGCTCAGCCACAAAAGCTGCTGAGCCAGGGGGCCTATTGAGACATCCAATTACCATGTCTGATCCTGCTTTAACCGTGACCTTCACCCAAATTATTTCTCATTTCGAATCTCGGTCAATTTCCTTCGATACTATTGCACTTCTTATCGCTATAAACACGTCTCCCCCTTCACCGTCCAGCCTGTCTCTGCAGTATACATTCCAGTCTGAGTTTAGGATTTCATTACTCATTACGTCTAGTTTCAGCCAACTTTCTGTCCCTAGTACTATATGGAAGTTGTGACCTTTTATTAATGAGAGAAGTTCTGGGACTTTTCTATAGATGCTCCTGCAGTTTACTATTAGCACATTAATATTGTTATTCCCTGTTCATTTGGCCTATTCCTACCTTGCCGCGTCTCAGGACGCGTCTTGTCGGGCCTATGGAGGGAATTGTCTAACCTAAAAAACCCACATGTGCACTCTGCACTTACTCCGCTACCCTTGTAGCCGCTTCAGGCGTGTTGTGCACGCCTGACCTATTCAGGAGGTCGAGAAATTTGCACCCCAGTTCTCCGTAGAATCGTCTGAGCCTCTGGTTTAAGCCTTCCACTCGGCTCCAAACCAGAGGACCGTAGTCGGTTCTGGGAACAAATAGTTAGCTCTGATTCCACCGCGCGAGCGAGGCTTTGCGCCCTCACCAATTCCGCCACCCGCCTGTACGAACTGAGGATGGCTGCTGAACACAGACGTCAGGAGTCATTGGTGCCGACATTAGCAACAATTTGCAGTCGGGTGCACCCGGTGCTCTCTATCGCCCCCGGCAGGGCCTCCTCCACATCTCGGATGAGACCACCCGGCAAGTACGTAGAGTGAACACTGGCTTTCTTCCTCGGCCTTTCCGCTAATTCCCTAAGGGGCTCCATCACCCGTCGAACTTTGGAGCTCCCAACAACTAATAAACCCCTTCCCCCGTGTGCATACTCGGAACTTGGTGAAGGAGCGGCCACATGTCCACTCACAGGCAGAGCGGGCGATGCCACACGGCCAGCCTCCATATTGGCCCTCCACCTCGTTCGCCGCGAACGCCGCTGAACCCGCCACTCTCCTTGGGCAGAGGGTGGCCCAACCGCGCCCGGTACCCGTGAAGATGTCTCGACAGCAGGGACAGTGGGTGAAGCACGTAACACCTGGAGTGAATCATGCGACGCACCAGACTCCCCACTGCCGCTACACTCCGAGGCAGCAGCCTGAAGATGGCTGACCGCGGCCATCAACACGTTCAGCTGTTCGCGAACAGTGGCCAGCTCCTCCTGCGTCCGTACACAGCAGTCACACATCTTATCCATCCTAAGAAATCAATTTACTGTAGAGAGATAATCAACTTTTAACTAGACTGCTAATTCACTAAAGGCGGATGATTGTTGACTAAATTGTGGTTGCTAGCCACTTATGTAAAAAAAAATTCAAATATTACTACCTGCCTCTGGATGGTATTGAAAACAAACACTAGCACTACTGGCACTATGGCTGACTAAAGGGACTCTCTCTGACTGTATTCAAAACAAACACGAAATCTATGGAACACTATTACTAGCACTCGACAATTAAAGCTTCCTAAAAGCAAAAACACACAGAAGAAGAAGTGACAAGTAAGAAAAATACAGTTAATACTTAAATTAAGGTAACTCGCTGCACATGACAAGTGAAGCAGACGGCAATTAGGACAACACTCCAGCTTGTATTCAACCTGCGTTTAATATGAGCATGTTACGCTCGAAAAATATTCCGTAGTGTGACAATGTAAAGCTGCTCGTGGTCCACGTTCGTGTAAAATTTGTATCTGAGGTCCATGGATACATAAGATGTTGACCTTTATACCATGAGTAGTAAAACAGTGATCCACCTAAGATGCAATACCTGTTTTATATGACCTCAAAAAATGAACATAGACTTCAACCAAGGAATAACTGATATTTCATTAACTAACAGAAGGATTTAGGAAGTATCATACGAGGAAAACTGTGCTGGATAATGTGACACTGTGGACTCTATCGGCACCTTATTGTGTCAGTTTACAAAAGTAACATCATAAAACCACCTTACTCCTCACACGAGTTTCTAAACGATATCCGTATCTTCCGCAAGTTGCCATACAGTGTTGTTTGAAGTATGAGCCAGCCAGAAGGTGAAGTCGCTGGGCACCTCACTTTTTGTAATGCTACAGAGGAAGTTTCTAATTACCTTGAAGATTTTAAGCTTGAAGATTACTTTGTAAGAAAGGTTTCCCTAAGTTAATAACCTGTTTTTTGAGCTAGTTTGCAGATTTGAGGATGATTTCTTTGACAACTAAAACTAGACATAATATTTTAATTTTCATTTACTTATACAACCTAGGCATTTTAAAGAAAGTTTTTTTACGTTTTAATAAAGTTAGATATCCACGTATTGTCTTATATACTGGTAGTCAGCAAGACTTAAAGAGATTGAAGAAATGTTCATATGGTTTGTCAACCGAGAAACAGTGTTTCACAAATTAAAATAGTGCAAGATACACCGGAGAAGGAAATCGGCCGTAGTGTTGCAATAGAACCTGTCCTCCATTTGCCTGGAAATCCTGCAGACTGCCAACGGCACGAAACAAGAAAACAGAGAGCGCATTCCTAACCACATGAAGTCTGTTGGTATCAAACATGGCCTAAATTTGAGAATGAAATTTCTGACAACTGAGAATGTACGCCTGGAGCACAGCCCTGTACAAAAGTGACTCATGGATAGCAGGATGATGGGGAAAAAGAGAATCAAAGCGTTTGTGATATGTTGCTATAAAAGGGTGTAGAAAATTAGGTGTACTGATAAGAAATGAAATTCTTTGCAGAACTGGTATTGAGAGGAATATGTGAAGCAACTGACACAAAGAAAGAACAGGATGATAGGAGATGTGTTTACATCAAGGAATAGAGATATTTCACGCAGCTGTATTGGATGTAAATTGCAGAGGAAGACAGAGTTTCCTGTTGGCTAAGATGAAACTCGTGACACAGGAAAGGAACTCGTGGCAGGCTTCATCAGACAAGACTAATGTGAATATAAGAGGTAAATGAAATAAAAAACGGCCATATCGCACACAAAAATGTGGCGAAAGAATATACAAGCGTAAAGACAGCGTACGTCTTTTGTATGTGAGCTTACTCGTATTCCCAATAGAGGTAGGTAATCTTGTATTTTACACACGGTCATTCAGCTGGTCATTCAGATGTCGTTTTATGGAACCCGTAATGGTATATCTGGTCATTAAAAAAAATTGGTAAAATTTTGTACTGAGATACGTTTTCGCTGTATCCAATGTTCTTCGACTTATTCAAGGAAAACCTATAACAACTACATTCAAATGCATCTCCACTCCCACACTCATCCCTCAATAGTCAGGATTTCTAGTATGTTGTTCGTGGCATTCCCTCCTACTACTGTACAAAAATTTCCGACTACACAGACTATCCCCGATTTGGCACTTTTTCTTGTCTCTACTGACTAAATTCTTAAGCCGCCAACGTAGTTGGCTAATCTGCCAATATTAATCAAAACGTGCCCATTAGAGTATTGAACCTAAACTGACTTTTGTAAACCTTATAGCAAAATTAATTACATTCACACTTCATAGAAACTTAACCATTAAAAACATTGGTTTCGTAGCCAAAAGGCCTGACAAATACAATGACGTAATTGGTAAACTTCACAGAATTGCATGGCAAAATTTATAAAGAGTCGTCAATACTACAATTAACAAATGCTCCACAGAACCATTGGCCTAATGAGGCCAGCCAATGAAGGCCAAAAAGATCCGACGTGGGAAATAATTCGTGGAGTCGAAATTTTTATAAGTTGGTAGCAGGGATTGCATGAATAATGTATCAGAAATAGTAATAATATGGGGTGTCTGTTCTTTCAGACATGTCCGAAAGAACAGACACAACGCAGAATCCGCAGCTGTTACCCATTGTATGTAAATTGATGATGGAGAGGGGCAGAAAGAAAACTAAAGGGGAGGTATCAGTCCTGTCAGCTGCAGTGGGAAATCATGCTGAGTCGGAGGCGACGAATGAAAATGCATAACGGACTACTAAACCGGGATCTCTTGTTTACTGGGCAGCGGCGGTAGCCACTGTGCCATCCATGGCATTGTGCTATCGCAACTCCACGGACTACCTCCGCTCGCCTCAGGGCCGATCCGCCCTTTCAGCCAGCGGCGCCTATCAGCACCCCCTGTCCATTTTCTCCATATTCGCTCTTCCGAGATTCCAACAGCAGATCAGACGTGTTTATGCATCCGCACTAAAGAAGGTGGCTTCATTGCCCAGTTAGGCTTAGCATATTATATGAATACGTGGTGTCTGTTTATTCGAACAGTTTCCCACGTCGCCGCTGATTCCACGTAATGTCCCAATTCAGCTGACAGCAGAGTTCCCTGTCCTTTCCATTCCTTTCTTCTCCTCTCCACCTTTAATTAACATGTAAATATTAGAAATCCTGAGCGATGAGGCTGATTATCAGAGTTGGGGGTGCGTTTCAAGGTCACTCTTGAAGCTTTTCATGAATAACTCGAAAACTATGGCCTCTATCAAAACGAATCCCAGTAAAAAATGAAAATACATAAAATTTCCTACAAGAAGGTACCGTTTATTTTTTTCTGTACACCTAATTGCTTGTTCGTGCGCAGTTTTTCAAGGCCTGGTAGAACAGTGAGGGTTACATAGAACGGCGTCGGTAGCGGCAACTGAATAAGTCTGCGGAGCAATGTATCAGGAAGCAATATACCAGGCACCGAGCAGTAAACTGTTAGAGAATAGTAACTTCGTAAAAACTCGCCTCACGGCCGTTTCCTTACTGGCTGGTGATCTTGAAAATTAAGCAACGATATTTTCCAAGACTGAAATGAATTTATAAAGAAGATAAAGTCAGATTGTTTCCGGAAAAGCAAAAACTGGACAGCGTTCCATTTTAGAAATTAATCGTTTTCCTGTGAATACCAACGAGGCTTTCTCTGTCTGGAAATTTTTGTGGTAAGTTCGTATGGGACCAAACTTCTGAGGTCATCGACCCTTAGGCTTACACACTATTTAATCTAACTTAAACCAACTTACGCTTGGGATGACACACACAGACAAACATTAGGGTGGACTGGAACCTCCGACCACTGGGGGAGCCGCGCGAATGCTGCCTCGGGCATGCACGTCTGTGATGGCCTTAGGTTAGTTAGGTTTAAGTAGTTCTAAGTTCTAAGGGACTCATGACCTCAGATGTTAAGTCCCATAGTGCTCAGAGCCATTTTTTGCTGAATAGAAATACACCTCAGTTTCGTCCATGTCCGTAAGTGTTAAGAAATGCGAAGGTTTATGAAATATGGAACCAATAGCTAAGATCAAATAAGTTTCAGTTGCAACATTTAGATAGACCTTGCAAGTACTTCTATATATATATATATATATATATATATATATATATATATATATATATATTATGTGATCAAAGGTATCCGGACGCATGTCTGAAAAGGACTTACAAGTTCGTGGCGCCCTCCATCGGTAATACTGGAATTCAATATGGTGTTCGCCCACCCTTAGCCTTGATGACATCTTCCACTTTCTCAGGCGTGCGTTCAGTCAGTTGCGGGAAGGTTTCTTGCGAAATGGAAGACCAATGGAAGACGAAGTTGCTGGTCCAAAACCAGCCAAAAGTGTTCTATAGGATTCAGGTGAGGACTCCGTGCAGGCCAGTCCATTACAGAGACCTCACTGTCGTGTACTCACTCCGCCAAAGGACGTTCATTATAAACAGGTGGTCAATCGTGTTGAAATATGCAGTCGCCATCCCCTAATTGGTATTCAACGTGGTGCTTAAAACATCAATGTGGGCTTGTGCTGTGATAGTGCCACGCGAAACAACAAGGGGTGTAGGCCCCCTCCATGAAAAACGCGACCACACAGTAACACCACCGCCACAGAATTTTACTGTTGGCATTACACACGCTGGCAGATGGCGTTCTCCGGGCATCCGACATACCCACACCCAGCCATCAGATCGCCACATTGTGTACCTTGATTGTTCACTCCACACAACATTTTTCACTGTTCAATCGTCCAACGTTTGCGCTTCTTACACCAAGCGAGGCGTCGTTTGGCATTTACCTGCGTGATGTATGGCTTATGAGCAGCCACTCAACCACGAAATCCAAGGTTTCTCACTTTCCGCCTAACTGTCATAGTACTAGCAGTGGATCTTGATCCCGTTAGGAATTCTTGTGTAATGGTCTGGACAGATGTCTGCGTGTTACACATTTAAAACCTTTTCAGCTGTCGGCGGTCTCTGTCAGTCAACAGACGAAGTCGGCCTGTACTCTTTTGTGCTGTATGTGTCCCTTCACGTTTCCACTTCACTATCACATCAGCAACAGTGGACCTAGGGATATTTAGGAGTGTGGGAAGGTCGCGTACAGACATGTGACACAAGTGACACCCAGTCACGTGACCACGTTCGAAGTGCGTGAACTCCGCGGGGTGCCCCATTCAGCTCTTTCACGATGTCTAATGACTACCGAGGTCGCTGATACTGAGTTCCTGGCAGTAGGTGGAAGCACAATGCACCTAATATGAAAAACGAATGTGTTTGTGACCGTCCGGATACTTTTGATCACATAGTGTATTTGCCGCTCCAACTAAAATATTTTTCGTATCGTCGTACCAACTTAGAAGGCAGCATTTCTCTACGCTCGTGTGCAGCTCGGTGTGTTTGTGACACAATCCTGTCCTCACAGCCAGCGTTTTATTTGAGCAAAGAGATTAACATAAAAGGGAGCCAAGAGCAGCTGCATGGTGGGCGATCAAACACTTACCACCGAAAACATTCAGGGGTGTCTTCGTAGCAGCTTCAATGTGCGGTCGAGCATTGTCGTGATGACAACAATTCTTTCCATTTGTTCAGAATGGTCCTTTGTAGAAGATTTTCTAGCAACGCCTGGTCCACTCGCTGTACAAGACTACAGTTGACAGTCGCTTCCTTTCGTGACTGCCTGCATCATGAATGTATTTATTTCAAAATTCCTGCCTCACTGATACTCTTTGGTGTCACTCGCTGCTGTTAAGTTACATTGGCTACTTGGGAATCTGGTGGAACCCCTCAGGATGAAGAAATCGAATGACAGCAAGGATTTGACGGGACACTTGGCTTTTCAAAATATCTTTAAGTGTTTAGTGTTACCTCAGAACCGAAAAGTTTGACGGGAACCTATCGACCGACGTAACAGAGACAGGTGGGTAACACATCAGCTCAAAGGTTCATCGGATATTCACTGCCCTCTTATTTCGCGACCAGCCGTAATTTTTAAAAAATAAAAAAAAAGAGGTAGCCCTCCTATTATGTGTAGCATGCAGATATCCTGACCCGCTAAGAGTTTGAACTAAATTTAGCTAAAAATTGAGAGGTGAGGGACAGAAAGAAAAGGGAAATAACTAGCGAAATTAGTAGCATTGGGACTTAATTGAGAGTCGGCGGTGACGAGTAAAGATTTGTGTTACATCGGGACTCGAACCCGTGAGCTCCTGCTTGCAAAGCTGTTACGTTCACCACAGCGCCGCACGGACACAGTGTTTATCGCAAATGTACTGTCCATCTTGCCACGCTCCTCGGCCTTCTCAAACTCCCAATTACCACCACCTGTTCGCAGTTCTCGTCCATGTCCTACATGGAAATGTCGATAAGAATCATGAAAAATAATGGACCTAGGTGGACGCGCTAAGGCTACTGTCACAGTGTCACCGACAATAGCCGCCAGGCGCCGTCGTCAGAAGTTCCCTGATGCAGTCGGCCGACAGCTACGTCACAGTGCGTCTGATCTCCTTCATCAGTTTTTGCCGGGGTGCCAGACACCACTGTGTTTGGATATGAGTGTTGCATTCCGGCTTTTGATATATAGGAAAGTATGTGAAGACGTTATACCTCTCTCGAAAGGAACGTGGCGATTACTGTACCCTACTTCCTCGGTTATTGAAGTAACCACGTATATTTTACTAATCCATACGACACGAAGATGTTTCGGTACACAACGTTCTGTATTAACAAGTTTAAGCATAAGAAATTTCAAGTGATGTACATTTTCAGAGCATTTCATTCTAAGACTTATGTTGTTCTTTCACGTATATGCCAAATGACATTAAGTGATGATTAACTGACATGTTTCTGTTTTGTTAAAGGTAGTTGATGTCGTGTAGAGTTTTCGTAAGTTTGTTTTTCCCTGTCACCATGGATCATCTCAAGTGTGTTAATGAAAGTTTCTTCTTTTAACACTTATATACCATACTGTCGGGCAACAATCACTGCGGGGATGAGAACCACTTATTTACCGTAGCTTAGGCGATGTGACGTCATAAAAAGGGAGGCTCTTGACAAGATGCCGCATCATGTATGAGTTTTAAATGCGTTACTACTGTGCTAACTTCATTCGCAACAAATGTCGCAGGCAGTATCCAGATGTTGTTGTTGTGGTCTTCAGTCCTGAGACTGGTTTGATTCAGCTCTTCATGCTACTCTATCTTGTGCAGCTTCTTCATCTCCCAGTACCTACTGCAACCTACATCCTTCTGAATCTGCTTAGTGTAGTCATCTCTTGGTCACCCTCTACGATTTTTAACCTCCACGCTGCCCTCTAATACTAAATTGGTGATCCCTTGATGCCTCAGAACATGTCCTACCAACCGATCTCTTCTTCTGGTCAAGTTGTGCCACAAACTTCTCTTCTCTCCAATCCTATTCAATACTTCCTCATTAGTTATGTGATCTACCCATCCAAT